>NC_134409.1:37771309-38071309 GCF_038048845.1 Mixophyes fleayi
AGGGAGAGTGTATGAAAGCGTGTGCGTGCATGCAAGAGAGGGAGTGTGTGTGCGCGCATGCGAGAGAGGTAGAGTGTGTGTGTGTGTGCGCGCATGCGTGAGAGGGAGTGTGTGTGTGTGCACGCGCGCATGCGAAAGAGGGAGAGTGTGTGTGTGTGCGCGCATGAGAGAGAGGGAGAGTGCGTGTGTGCACGCATGCAAGAGAGGGGGAGTGGGGGAGTGTGTGTGTGTGCGCATGTGAGAGAGGGAGAGTGTGTGTGTGCGGGCGAGAGGGAGAGTGTATGAAAGCACGTGTGTGTGTGTGTGTGAGAGTGTACTTGCATTCATATGCTTGTGGGGACATTGATCTGTTTACACACCAACACTGTGGGGACAAAATTTGAGGTTCCCACAAAGCTTCTTCAGGCAAATCAATGCAGGGGACCTTGCCGATATGCTCAGCATAAAAATCTGGTATGTCCCCACGAGTCTCAATTGTCGGAACAAAAGTGTGTGTGTGTCTAATGGGGAGGAGAAAGTGTGTGCGCCTCCCACCGCTATAGGCTAGTATTCTGTCCGAATGTATAGCAGGTCAGGAAACGGAAGTGACTGCATCCTGCCGCGCTTTGTACACCAAACGGGTAAAGATACAGTCGAATCCGTCTGCTGCTGAAGGTAAAGCGGGAACAGTGAAGCATGCCAGAGCCCATTGATAGCTCAGACTATAGCCCAGAAAGCAGTGGAGATGAGTATGCCACTGACACTTTGAAGTAGAGCGGTTCAAACACAAGCGGTGATGCCCCATTGCTCACCAGCGCAGCAGAGTACAGGAAGAGAGGAGTTCTATGTACGACCACTCTCGACCTTCTGCTAGCCGTGTTTTAAGCAGAGAGGGTCAGAGAGATGACGCGGTGTCTGTCCAAACGCTATCCAGAAACAGTGATGGCTCTGGGTGTATAACAAAAAGCAGTACTGCCTGTACTGTGAGAAGCCCCTCATAAAAATTGCCCGGCACATGGAGAATGTTCACTGCATTGAGACTTTGCACACAATGCTGAGGCAATGAGGGCAGGTCATGGTGTTCTGGTCCAGTGCAAACTTCCAGACAAAGATGGATGCTGAAGGCTTCATGCACTGTGTAGCCTGCCAGGACTTGTTTGCAAGGAAATACCTGTGGCGACACAAAGCTAAACCGAAGAGGCAACAAGCTCACACCTGGCAAGAAGAGGGTCCAGTTACTATGCGCCTTTGCTTAGCCTGTTCCACCTGACATCAGTGATGGCTTTTGGAAGCTCTTGAATGACATGATCCAGGATGAAGTCTTACTCACAGTCAAAAATGATCAATGCATCATGCAGATGGGACAGTATCTGTTCAACCGGGTTGGATCAGATCAGATGTTGGCAGGCACGAGTACATCCGTCAGAAGCTTAGAGAAATGGACAGGCTACTTCTACAGGCCAGAAGAGCTACAATTTTAGAGAGGATGAAAGACTTTAACGCCCCATCGACCTTTCTGCACGTAGTAGACTCTGTGAAGCTGGCAGCTGGCTATGACGAGGAGACAAGTACAGTTAAGACGCCCTCTCTGGCACTCAAGATCAGGCACAGCCTGCAAAAGATAGTGAGCATTGTGGAGTGCCGAGCCATGATGGAGAGCTATACTGCTGCGGGTGAAGACGCACGCAACTTGAGGAAGATATGTGAGGCAAGATGGAATGAGTTGATCTCATCGGCTGCTTTGAAAACTCTTAAGGAGTCCAAGTTGAACATGCCTCAGCTCTAACCTTTCACGGAAGATGTGAAAAAGATGCACTTGTACCTCGATGAGAAGCAGCAAGCATACCAACTTGGTCTATCCACCGAGCTTACTACTGGGTACTGCTTGTAAAAGTCACCCTGGCACAGGTGATCTTGTTCAATCAAAGAAGGGAAGGGAAAGTTTCCAAGAGGCTGCTGACTACCTTCTCCTCAAGCGATACTTCAGATCTCCACAAAGATGTGGCCCTATCGCTTTCGAGGTTGAGAGAAAGCTCTGCCGGCAAAAACAAAGAAGAAAAGTCCCCATCTTTCTGACACCAGCCATGCAAGATGCAATGAAACTTCTCACAGAGAAGCGTGAAGAATGTGGAGTGAATAACCAAAATGTCTACATGTTTGCCAGATCAGATGCCTTGTCACACTTCAATAGCTTCGATTGCATACGACTGTTTGCCCAAGAGTGTGGGGCAAAACATCCCCCACACACTGTCTTCCACGAAGCTTCAAAAGCACATTGCCACTCTCTCAAAGGTCCTCAACCGAAACACAGAAGTGGATCATTTGGCGGACTTCCTTGAGCACGACATCAGTTTGCACCGGCAACTTTACTGCCTCCCAGAAGGTAACCTCCAACTCGCCAAAGGCAAGAATTTAGATGAGAAGCACAATTGCAACAATCCTGGTGGCCAGGATTGTTGCAGTCTCTTATCTATCATAAAAAGCTATTTATATTATTTATTAACAATGAGGGACATTTACAAACACTCTTCTACAGATAATGACAATTATAAATTGTAAAGCGCTATGGAATTTGCTGGCGATATATATATATATATATATATATATATATATAGATAGATATATATTGATGATGAATGGTGTATAGAACAGGTGGTTTTCCCAATAGCAGCCTTGTCTGCTTTCATTTTCGGAGCTGAACTATAAAACTGTCAGTTACTGTCTGGTTACTACGGGCTACACCACCTTTCCTACACTAGCCCCATGTTGTGCTTTGTACAACAAGCAGACAATTGCTTTCAGTTTCTAAACTATACTAGAACGTTAGTTAGACTCTGATCGCTATGGGTTACAACATTTGTGTGCAGTGCACCATGTTATTAAAGTGTATCAGTCACCTTCACACTGTAGAGGCATTCATTTAGTTTACCGAATATAACAAAGAATGCAACCTATGGACTCTATAGGAACCAATGACATCAGTGAGGCATGACACTCAAGCCTCTGATGCTACTGGGTCCTAGAGAATTCATAAGCTGAATTCTCATTCATTTTGGCACATACCACAAAATGGCTGTCTCCATCGTGTTAACTTCACAGGTTCTTTATATACATATATTAAATAATAGATTTAACTGTATTATTTGGCCCAATGTGCAATATGATGTAGTACATGCCCTTGTGTATCAAACTCCCATTGTCCCAAAGATTGTAAGCTTGGAGCAGGGCCCTCTTACCTCTCTGTCTGTATGTATTACCCAGTATTGTTTTATTACTGTTTGTTCCCAAATGTAAAGCACTACGGAACCTGCTGGCGCTATATAAATAAATGTTTGAAGATGATGATGATGGATGCTAAAACTGTATTTTTTTATAGATGCAATTCCTGCCCTATAACTAGAAGGTTTGCTATAGCGGCGCATTTCAAGCTATATTAAAATGGAGCAGGGTACAAAAATGTTACTATGATGTAATATACATAAATGTCTGTCTCTTTGTACGCAGGAGCAGACAGCAGCTCTAGAATTTAAATGAATAAAAAAATAATAGATGTAAAACTGATAATACATCCAAACATACTTTTGCTAAGAATAAAATTTCAGCTGAATGATTCAAATGCACAAAGCAAGCAGCACAAGGTTATTAAAAGGCATAAGATGACTAATACACAAAGCATAATAAACTAATTGTCTCTCTCCAAGCTCAGATATCTAGCCCAGACCAAGGCGCAATGAACCATGTCACTGCCATAAAACATAGTTTAAGTATTTTCATTTATATAAAATCACCCATATGTATAGAAACAAGATTAAGTTTTTGTCTGGTCTGCTACAATACTATCTTAGTTTTATTTGTAGTGCTAAACATAGTCTCCATTTCATCCATGACTGCTAACTCGATACAGACAAGTAAAATAATCAATTTTCTGTAACAGCCTTGCCTTTTTGTAGACGTGGTGTAAAGCAGAAATCATGGATTAAACATAAATAAATTGGGAGCTACCATCCAGTTGGAACAACATGACATATTATTTAGGGAACAAACAAGAAAAAAAAAAAAGTATGTATAGAGGCACTCTAGAATGTGTAAAGGATTAACAACAACTTTATTTATCTACTTAGTGCGGCTATGTTCCACAATCACTACTATGTTATTATTTAGGTCATATTAAAACGAATATGCTCACCCATTCCTAGATCCTTTGAAGAATCTAGACTGTTTTTCAGTGTTTTATTAACTTGTGGTGAACTTGTTGTAGAATTCGGTTGTTCGGCAGCTGCCTGGTCATGCCCCTGTTCTCCTGATGACAAGCTAGAGTTGGAAAGTTCACCATTGCAGTTTGCAAACTTCATACTTGGCACTGAACCTCTGACTGGAGAAGATGGATCTTTACCTGCTTTCTTCAGCAGCTTTACTTTAGCTGGTGGATTGGAGGTCCCGTTTGATGCTTTGGGCCTAGTTCCCATCTTTTCAGAAGGAGCAGGATTTGGTGTGCTGGACGTGTCACATTTGGAAGCACAGCTTTCGGTCTTTGTATTGTCATTGTTTTCTGGTTTGGCTTTCACAATGATTTTTGGTTTGGCCGTAGTCATCCTTTCTGTTGGTTTTGGCTCTTTAGATCCCTTGGTTGCTACTTTTTTCACATCCTTCCCTTTTACATCATCTTTCCCCTTTCCAGAAGAATTTCTAGATACGTTGGCTGTGTGCCCTGAAGCACCCAATGAATCAGATTTCATCTTCCTGCGATTAAGTAAATCAGTGTCTGAATGTCTTTTCGTGTCAGTTGGTAGAGTTTGTCCTGATATCACACTTTTAGATCTGTTTTGCTGCAAAAAAAATAAATAAATAATAATCAGGCTTTGCATATTCACCATGGTATTTCACAGAAAACAAATAACTTAAAAAAAAATTACTTCAGGTTAAAGCAGAGTTTAGCAAACTTTTCTACAGACAGGGGTCAAGTGAGGTTGTGCTGTTACAATAATGTGCTGACTTTATATCACAATACCTGGTGAACTTAAGGTCTTCACCATTTGTTGCATGAAATTTGTACAACTGTTGTATTCTACATAAAAGTACACTATTAGGATGACAAATATTGTAAAACATTTTCTCTGACAAAATAACAATAACAACGTCCTTTTTTCTGTTGAAGCTCTCACCTAACCCTGGAAATCCTAAATTTGTTACTCCAATAAAAAAAGTTTAGTATAACATCATATCCAGCTGTGGGCAGACGAGAAAGGAGACAGCTAGTCTGGAAGGTTTTTTATACCATTGCCATTTCTTTCTATACATTACACTGGTAGTTAACTCGAAAATACACCACTTTATATTGGTTTCCAAACCACTACTTGCACAATAGTAACAATGCTACTTGCAGGCTACAACCATGTACTGCCAAATCCATACAGGCCTAGTAATAATAATCCATTACTCTTGATTAAAACATTCTAACAGTGACCTCACTCTTCTCTAGCGCCACATACCCACAAACCACTGTTTTTTTAGCACTACTAAAAATGCATGCTAAACGCTAACATGTTTGACATGCGCTTGTTTTTAGCATTGTTCTAGAGTTTAGGAGCTCACTGCAGGCTCCCTCAATCTGTATACCCAAGGTAAAAAAAAAATAGAACACAATCCGTTCAAAAAAAACAGAACGTAAGAGCCAGCTACCACAGCGCGAGTAACACTATCACAGCGCAAAGTACTGCTAGCAACGCTACCGTGGCACAAAGTAATACTAGCAACGCTGCCGTGGCGCAAAGTAATACTAGCAACGCTGCCGTGGCGCAAAGTAATACTAGCAACGCTGTCGCGGCGCAAAGTAATACTAGCAACGCTGTCGCGGCGCAAAGTAATACTAGCAACGCTGCGCAAAGTAATACTAGCAACGCTGTCGCGGCGCAAAGTAATACTAGCAACGCTGTTGCGGCGCAAAGTGACGCTACCACAGCGCCAAGAAATGCTAGTGACGCTACCACAGCGCCAAGAAATGCTAGGGACGCTACCACAGCGCCAAGAAATGCTAGGGACGCTACCACAGCGCCAAGAAATGCTAGGGACGCTACCACAGCGCCAAGAAATGCTAGGGACGCTACCACAGCGCCAAGAAATGCTAGTGACGCTACCACAGCGCTAAGAAATGCAAGTGACGCTACCACAGCGCTAAGAAATGCAAGTGACGCTACCACAGCGCTAAGAAATGCAAGTGACGCTACCACAGCGCTAAGAAATGCTAGGGACGCTACCACAGCGCTAAGAAATGCTAGGGACGCTACCACAGCGCTAAGAAATGCTAGGGACGCTACCACAGCGCTAAGAAATGCTAGTGACGCTACCACAGCGCTAAGAAATGCTAGTGACTTTAGCACAAGAAAGGCTAGCAGTGGAAGTGGTTATGGTGACACTAGAAACAATACTCGTTTACATATGCTTTACTAACAGTTAACTGCAGCCTATTAATTCACCAGGAACTAAACAGTGTGCTGAGACTGGTTCTTATTAAATTAGTAGGCTGCATACCCATGATTGTTATTGTTTATTTATCACCACCATAGTAAGCAGTGCTGTACAGAGAATATTTGTCATTCAAATCAGTCCCCGATCATCAGGAGCAAGAATATAACCTTCTTCGATTTGAATGTTAAAACCATGCACATATACTGCAGGTAAAGTATTTCCAAAACTCTATGAAATAGAATGGCTGCTTGCATTGAACTTGCACTGTATTTGGATCCGGTTTCACCATAATTAACCTTTGCAATGCTGGCTGTTTAGTATGAAAAATTATATATTTTTTTTTACCTAGATGTGTTCTCATGCATTCTGTGTACTAAGGATGAGGACACCCTTTCATTAAACTCACTCACCATTTCATCCCTCTGTAATTAAATGTAATTAAGCATAATCAAAATATTAGATTTACCTGAGAACTAGTGAATATGGGCTTCTTTGCAAGTCTTCGATCATCCCCTTTGTCAAAGGCAACTAAAAGGCAAAAATATATAACTGTCATAAGCAGTAAATAAAAAAAATATATATATAAATTGACAAGAACACTGTTGCTAAATATATATAGCAGTAACAAGGCTGGTAAACCTATACAGCTATATACACGGTCAAAAAAAATAAAATATATATTTCCTGCTTTCAAACAAATGTCCATTGGAACCCAGCCACCAGCTTCTGGGAAATCAGGCACCTGTTTATTGTTATATAATACCATGCCGCAAGCAATTCACCTCGATGATGAAGGCGTCTGACACAGCAGCAGTCTCTACTGCAGTATAGACACTAGAGTGGTTTCTACTGTACTGGATTAGCTGCTAAGATTTCTTCTGGGAAATACATGAATAAGAACGGAAGTGAAAATATGGGAGTGCAGATTTATGAAGATATGCTCTCTTAATGAGCACTACATGTAAATTATTTAAAATAAAAAACACACACACACACACACACACACACACACGACAGCCTTAAAAGCAATTCTTAAAAAGGTTCCATAAATCATGCACACATTATACACAAAGAACATTTGTTCCATTACATATCATAAACCGGTATCTAAATTATTCTGTTGCTCTGCAGTTATTCTACCGTAAACCTTAAATACAGGATGTTTAGATTATTAGTATTCTATTAAAAAGGCAAAAATTACAAGCCTGTAATTTCAGTAACACCATTCAACAGGGATTTAAAAATCTGCTTTTATATAACATCAGAATTACACTTGACAACAATATTACATTGCCTAGGCATGAGAAGGATTACAAAATCTGCATTTAGCCATATCCATAAGTCTCTGGTATTGACACTTCATCAGCACTGACGGAAAACAGGTTTAATTTTGCTGAGGTTACATATTTCAGAGGCTGTTTCTTTGAATGCAATGCTGATTTTATGTTGGGTGACTGACTACCCATCCTCTGTATCTCTTCCAAATCTAAGTCAAGTGGAAAAGAATAGATTTAACTAAAAATGGATAACAAGACGTGAAGCCGTTTCTAAAGATCACTGAGATAAGGAGGCAGACAATTGCTCAAGCCATAAAACGTGTGAAAATGAGCAGAACATTTATGGCATTTGCATCTTCAGCTTATTGACAATAAGCTAGGAATGACATAATAGAAATACGTTCTGCAAAATGGTACAGAAATAACATCCAGATATAATCAAGAACACAAACACAAGATACTATATTTAAAATGTATGGAATTAACTGCACTCTTTTCTCATACAAGCTAACAGGAGTGCACAGGAACGTACCTGCTTGTATTTTGCTCTGATCACTTGGCCTCATCAATTTCCAGCCCTCGGTGTGCCGTACAGCATAAAAAGACTGGACCAGGAAGCTCCACAGCTTATCACGCAGAGCCTGTATCTTGCACGTAAAAACCTATGTTCAAGTAACAAATCAGCAGCTGTTCAGAAGCACATTCCCATGGCAACCAGTCATTATATTTCTCTCTCCCTCTCTGTCTCTCTCTGAATCTACTTACTCCCTAAGCTATGTCAGTGATGTCATTAGACTGTATGACTGCCTACTGGAGGAGCTCTCCATTCTGCAGCATTACATTATAAACCAGTGTGAATGTGGAGCTGCTTGTGACAGACGGTGGAAACGCCATCTTAAACAAACATACTGTTTTCTTCATTGGTGTCTTTTTGCCAGCTGACTGCAAAGTCAAATACTCCTGGGAGCAATTGTCAGTGTGATTAAGCATTCAGCACTTCTGTTTGCTTCTTATATGATAGTGCAGATTTTATTACAGTACTACGCCTTCTCCTCATATTTGTATTGTAAAGTCACTCATTAAATACAACTTGTCTAGCATTTAGCACAGAAATGTTATGATATCAATTTCAATGTGTGTTAGATTCCATTTAATATTAATGCATCCACCCAGCATTTTATATGTTGTATATTTTCCACCATATTCAGTGCTATGCAGAGGCAACTACAGGTAATGGACAAACAAAAAAAATTAAAACACCTAGGTAAGTGAGGAACACCAAGCATACTGAAAGAAAGGACTTCAATACAGGCGTGGTTTTTGAAGTACTAAGAAAACAGCATCGCAGCATAGTCATGTATAAAAATGCTGGACTGCTCTAGATGCTACTTAATGAGTGATTGTGATGAATGATTGTCTTCACCCCATGCAGAGGGGGGTCCAGAGGGAAGTCCAGAGGGGAGCAATCAGGGCTATTAACCCCCCCTAGCAGGCTCAGGCTGCTAGCTGCCACACACTATGGGGCATATTCAATTGTTGGCGTTACTGGAAAAAGTAACGCGGTGCGCGCACTATTACCGTCATTACGGTAAAGTGCGTGTAAATACAGTTATTACGGTACCTTTCACGCTGGATTTCAGCTCACGGCTCAGAGAGCTGCGAGCTGAAATCCGGCTTAGTATTACCGTAATAACGGGAATACTTGTTACGCCGCGGAAAACGGGAACAATTGAATATGCCCCTATGTACAGTACTGTACAAAAGTTTTAGGGAGGTGTGGAAGAAATGCTGCAAAGTAAGAATGCTTTCAAAAGTAGAAGTGTTAATACTTTATTTTTATCAATTAACAAAATGCAAAGTGAATGAACAGAAGAGAAATTCTAAATCACATCAATATGTTGTGTGAACACCCTTTGTCTTCAAAACAGCATCAGCAAAGTCTCTCCCAGGCAAAGATTTCAAAGCAGATACTTGAGACAGTATTTCAGACATAGATTCAACACCATGACACATACGAGCTGTACTAGCCACACGTGGTGATCCAGCACCTTAAGTGGATTTTAATTGGTGTTTCTATTTTTTTTTTTGTCCACTATCTATATATTCACTAGAGGGAAATGATATAAATGCAGGTTACATGCTTTAAGAGCACAATGGTCACAGCACAGAGTCTTGTTCTAATCGAGTTAGATAAATCCCCTAATCTCTTTACTATAGGAGGCCTGTGAGCTCCAATGCTATTTATATATAAAACGGACATCTATTGTAGCTCTCAGGAATTACTAGCAGGGTAAGCTCTATGCATAAAGAAGTCATTTAAAATGATTACCTAAATATTGTGTTTGATACCAATCATGCAACAACTTGTGTTTTGCTTTCAACCTTTAATACTAGTGATGTAACATCACACCAGAAAACAGCAGTTTTGCCTTTGCAAGGAAATAGAGGATTGTTGGATGTTGTCTCACTCGGTCACATTATTAATGGGCACAACCTACAAGAAACTGGCCATTGCTGCAGCTTGCCATACATTAGCTCCTGTCTGATTTGTCTGCATTGCAGTCTGTTCTGTACAGACACTGATTAGTGGTGCTATTAACATTACCCTGTACAAAATAGCCATGTGTGATTCCTGGGAGATCTACAGTGAGAGGCGAGGGATAGGAAGAGGAAACAGAAAGGCAACTGCCCTGGAACATTTATATTTACAGAAGAGGCCTGACCATGAGAGGTGAACAGTGCTTATTCCATTGCTGCACATAGTGCCTAGTCTCTATATACAGCACATAAGTGGCTACGTGGTAGCCTTAAAGGCTGGCACTGATGGGACTTATTCCAGTGATAACCAACCCATAGTCTCTGTATATAGCAGATATGTGGTGGTGTTGATGGCTGGCAGTATGAGGAGAATACAGCTTTTTCCAGTACTACACTTTATATATACACACACACACACACAACACATCTGAATGTGTGGTAGTTTTGATGGCTGGCACTGACACAAGGATAAGGCGTGTCCTTATGTAGAGCACAACAAAGTATATATGATTGGCTGTCATTGGCCAACACCAGCAAGTTCACCAACAAGTCTTCAGGAAGTGGTGATCAGTCACTACTTTGTAATCTGCAGGTGGACAAAGATATTTAGGGAGGTAATCAATTAGGTTTCCTGTTAGCGGCAACGCACCGGAACGGGTTGCGAAGGCAATCCACTGTATTGCAATAACGTGGATTTTCTTGCGCACCCCATAGGGTTACGAAGGAAAATCTGCATTATTACGGTACCGTATTACCATCAATACTGCGTACTTTTCACAGTAACGCACGTTGCCGCTGACAGGAAAGCTAATTGAATAGCCCCCTTAATGTAATGAACTCAGAGGAGTCTCCAGGGAATCACTAAGCAATTCATAGGGGCATATTCAATTAGGATTCGCGGTCCCGGTAACGCAACATCGTGAATTTCCGTGCGCACCGAAATCTGCAATGTTGCGATACCGTAATGACGCTTTGGTGGGTATTCAATTAGGTTTTCGATCCGCGGTAACGGAAACCTAATTGAATACCCCCCATAGTCTCTACCAAACAGCCAGAGAAGTTTCGCATACAGTTTTCTGGGCTGGCAGTGAATGGAGGACAGTCTGTATACAGCACATATGTGGCTGTGTGGTAGTATTGAAGGCTGACAATATAAGGAGCAATGCGATATTTCCAGTGCTGCACTTAATAGTGCGTAGTCTTTATGTAAGACATATATAGAACCAGCAAATTCCACCAAATTACCACTATATTATTACTATACTACAGGTGGACACAGATGTCAACACATCTTTAACTGCAGCCACTTCATCCTGGTTACTGTGAGGTTGCTGTATAATGACATGGCTCAATTACTTGTGCCATTCCCAAAAAAGGCAGCAAAACTTGTTTACAACAGTGTCTTAAAAAAAGCTAAAACTATCTCTAGTGATATGAGATATATATATATATATATATATATATATATATATATATATATATATATATATATATAGTGACAAAGGGAGGCATTTATCTGACAATATGCAAAGAAAACATACAAGCAGAGTAAGAATGTGTCGCAGTTATGCACCAAGATTCAGGTTAAAACAAGTAAAGACTTATGTGTAGTTCAAAGTTGGTTAACTTACATGATTTGGAAGCTGCTTCCTCTCAGCAAACAGACAGGGTGTGTCTGTTAGTTCAAACAGAGCCAGTGATGGGCGTTTTCTCTTAAAGAGAAGGTGGGTGTGTTACCTGTCCATCAAGCTAAGGCTGGGGAAGGGAGCATCATGTATAAAAGCTTGTTTGTGCCATTTGTTCACCGAGACCAACGCTGAGTAAGCTGGCTTGTTCTGAGAGAGAGCTGGTCTATGTATAGCTAGCGTTTAGGGTCTCCATAATTGCTGTGAAAGTATACAGTCTCAAAATTTTTACCATCCTGACAATAAAGAACCATAAAAAGGTAGAAGTTGTTCGCGTGTGCTTCTGCAGTAGCGGGCTCTTGCCACTAATATATATATATATATAATAAATATTACATACATATATTCACACTTATTTTTGTAAATAGGTATCAACATTCACTTTACCATATCTATTTTTGGATATATCTATAAAATACCTCTGTAATACCCTGGAATGTAAATATAAAAAAATCCTCTAAATTTAACCAACATAGATTGTAATAATAGTTTACGAGGTTCTTCCTCAGCATTACTATTTGGACTGTATGCATCAAATTAAGTTGTTGCTAAAACAGAAAATATCTTAAGTGGCGCCATTGAGTATTTACTTAGGTAACTGATCGCGAATAAATCTACAACAGTGTCAACTATAATAGTTCATGTCAGCTGAGCTGTCAGCTAGATCTAGAGAAGCTTTTCTATCAGCTTACGTCTGCAAACATGAAATCTTAATTTTAAACAAATAAAATAATCAGCAAATGATTTAGAATAGATCGAGATCAAGAACGTAGACATGTAACACTGAACATAGAGTTTACTCCAGTGTAAATGACCTCATCAGTGATAATATTCAGTAATGACAGCACAGTTAGGAAGATCTAACTGGAAACCAGACTGCCTTTATGTCTGCCATAGATTAAAACACACAGAGCTTGTTTTGAAACAGCCGATCTAATTAATGATAATTATGTTCAGTATTAGCAGCAAAGAGAGATAGATCCGGATATAAACAAACAAAGTTTCTTTATGCAGATGGTCTTTATCTTATTAAGAATACCTGAAACACATTTGAGTAAATGGGAATTTATACAATTTTGGATTCATTAATAGATATAGTCACATTGCCATGATATTTCTAAACAAAAATATTATACTTTTTTATAAAGAGGATATTCACCTTCTAAGACTTATTTTAATCTTTTTGTATGCACCATTATTTTACAAATAATTTGCATAAGCCAGAGTAGAAAAATATTCTACAAGTAAATCTTTGTTAGGGTTTATGCCTTCTGTGAAATCCTGCAAGAAGAAGAAATCGCTTCCAGAGACCATAAGCATATGCTCAGTAAGTTTCCAGTTCTCCAACCTTATTCCAGCGGTCTCTGGTTCTCAGTAATTATTGCACTATGTAAAGAGCCACCCTGCTCACATTCAGTATTCTGTTATATAGTACCATTTTTGGAGCCCTGGCTTCCATTAACTATGTCTGTGTATATCTCCAGCACATCTGACCACGGCTTCTGTTTTGGGTATTCTGTCTCCTTGATTCCTGACCTCTGTTTTGTCCCCGATTATCTTGTCTCCTGAAGCCCCCCTCTGCTCCAACCTCCACTGCAGCCACCGTAGCACTGTGTTGCACCTTCAGTCAGCCACCAGCTTCCACTATCCCTGTACCTCAACCTCTCCAGAATGCCAATTTTGCCTGACTACCAGCCACTAGGATACACCCACTACTACCTGTTTATCCTAATATTTGTGTCCAGAGCCATTTGCGTTGTGACAATTCCAATGTTTTTTTGTTTTGTTTTTTAAATTAAGCAAATCCAAACAATCCAAAATAACACTCCAACAACTATCATTTCAATATTAGCCCATTGAGTGCTTTCTTCTTAAAAATGTATTTTCTCTCATTGTATATTTCAGCAAACACCAACATGTGGGAAGCTTTTTCTGCAACTCAATATTCACATATTTTATAAGGGATTTTGAGCCCAGATTGACACACATCACAGTTGCAGAAATAAGGGCTCTTAAATCATTATGTTTATGTGCAGTGAACAATTTAACTTACAAACCAACAAAAGAGAAGAGAAAACTAACAAAAGAGAAAAGATGTGTTGATCATGTACCAACTATGTATAAAAAACAAACAATCATGTTTTAACATATAATTAGTACTACTAACATAAGAGTATAAAGAATAGAAAATAAAATGTAATCTAATATTATATAAAATATATAGACATGCTTAATAATATTGTCTGTGTGTATGTCAGGGAATTTAGACTGTAAGATCCAATGGGGCAGGGACTGATGTGAGTGAGTTCTCTGTACAGCGCTGTGGAATCAGTGGCGCTATATAAATAAATGGTGATGATGATGACTGTATAGTAGATAAAGTATGAATATCTAAAATATAGCCTGGATTGAAGCAAAAGGAACATCAGTCTTAAAACTGCAACTCCTTAGTGTCCATAAGTAGAATAATAAACATGCAAAATACACTTTTTATGTTACGGTTACTATTTATAGGAGACAAAACTTTTTTATTCATTTTGGGGGCAAGCTAGGACAAGGAAACAGAACTCCAAACGGGATTCTTGGAGAATCGGCATTGGGCAGAGTTTGCAGGTGGATTTTTACACCTTATTTGTAATTATATAATTTTAATTATTGGGGTTATGCACCAAATACAGGTTTGGGATTCAGACATAAAAAGTTAAGGGGTTTTTGCTCCCTTCAGAAGCAAGATTATGGTTTGGCCAAGTCATGGGTTTCCTTCCAGATGCTTTGATGACAATATCAACAGTAGGAAGTTGAGAATGGTTACCCAAGACAATAATAGAAATGTCTTGTTTGTAAATTGAAGAACATGTTTATTGTGTGCAAACTCTGCCCAAGGGAGTACACTTGCCCAGTCGTAACTACAGTAATTCAAAGAATAACATACACTGTGTTCACAAATATTTAAAAAGAAATCTAGTTTATTGAGCTAAACTCTCTACACAGAGGAATATGAAAACTATAGACATCATTAATTATTTGTAAAAGGGGCTCCACCTATTCTCTAATTAAACCACAACAAACACTGTTACGACATTATTTGTTCAGAGACAGTTATGGTTCACTGAAGCCACCTAAATGCACAAAAGTATCTAAAGGATATTACTCAGTGGACATATCAGTTTATGATTGTCTATAAAATAAATGATGATGATGATGATGATGATGATGATATTAAATGGACACAAACCGCTCAAGGCCAGAAAAGGAAAAAATATAAAAAGGACTCAGCACAATATAAATATATTCACTTTTCAATGTTAATATTCTCCATTGTGTTTACAGTATACATCTAATACATCTATGAACTGTTTTGTATGCTACCTTATCTCTCCAGCTTTCTTTGTATTTTCCATTCACAACAGGAGTACTTACTTCTCTGTGGGATAGTGGTGTGGAGTTTTTTTCCCCCATTGTTTTATATGCATGCAAACTCATGTGGTTGGCTTCATTCTGTAGATACTATAACTCTGCTTTTAATATTTCTGTAAGAGGTAAGTTTTTTATTACTTGGCCAAAAAGTGTCTCAAGGTTTCCTTTCATGTTCTTTGGGCAATATTTGTTTCACTTTCAGGAGCATGTGGCTATAAATTGATTAGAACAGATATTGTTTATTAGTTTGTATGAACAATGACTTGTAGAACTCACCGTTCACAAGAAATGTAAGACCAGGAATGACACCACTATTGTCTCAAAAGCACTTTTGTATAAGGATGACATTTCAATTGTTGTTTTGTCCCATGTTAAAGTGTCCCATGTCTTCTACACATAGTGGAGACAACTATTTTATGGACTAAACCTATACTTAGGCAGATAAGCACATACGTTTTATTGTCATCTGCAGATTGTGACAACACTGGAACACCAAGTTCTCTAGTTCCTAGTGAATGTATAGGTTGTATTCTCACGTATATTGGTTCAGCCCTCAAAATGGCCTTGGTCAAACAAGACTGCTGGAAGATCCTCTGATGGACGCCAATCAGCCCCCACCCTATCAGACAGCAGGGACCGTTTAAGATGCCTATCTGTCTATTGGTAAAGCCACAAGTGTGAAACATGCAGATAGCTCAGGGCAGCAATAGAGAAACAGAAGCTCTATCAGTCTATAACAACAGAGGCGGCTAACAGCTCTCAAGAACCAACAGGGGAACGTTTGGGCCATTCAATCAAAAGATATTTGTGGTCATATATGAATGTGGTCACTACTGGCCATAATATGTGTGGCACAAGCTGCATGCATAATAATAATATTATATTATTATTAATATTAATAAAATATAATATAATGTTTTAGGGTAATCTAAAAATTGGGGCTGCACTCTAGGGTGGACCTTCCTTAGAACTCCTTCTGGTGGGTACTTCAGTCCAATATTGTCTTCACTGTGTGTAGGCAATAGACATTACCAGAACTCTGGAGGAAATCTCACTGCTTGTCCGACTTCCTCCACTTCAAATTTATCCTCTCCTCCTACAGCTCCCCCCCGTCCCTCACCAAACAATCCTTCTTCAACTCCCTCATTTCTTCTCAGTGCTCCAATCCTGCCGCCTTTTTGCTACATTCAACTCTCGTCCACCCCCCCTCCACTCCACTGAGACCGCCCTGGCCAAAGTTACTAATGACCTTATCTCGGCTAAAATTAAGGGCCAGTTTTCCCTGCTCATCCTCCTGCACCTCTCAGCAGCCTTCGACACCTTTGACAACCTCCTCTGCACTCACATCCCATCACATTCGGGCAATGACCATCGGCCTCTCCTCCACGCTGATCACCTCATCCCACTCCAGAACTCAAGATTTCTCCCGGGATGCCCCTCTCCAGTGGAACGACCTCCCACGCTCCATGCGACTGTACCCTAATTTGTGCCCCTTCAAAGGGGCACTTAAAACTCACCTCTTCCTCAAAGCCTACCAGCCTTCCTCCTAACCTGCTCTCCCAACTCTCTTCCCCTATCCCGCCACTCGCTTCTTTGCAATTGATCCCCTCTATCTCCCCATTGTGCCTCATGTCTGTTTCCCCTGCCTTTAGGATGTGAGCTCTCACAAATAGGGCCCCCTTCCCTCCTGTTTCTCTACCTATTCTTCTGCTCCATCCTCAATGTGTAGGCTATGTTGGGAGCTTTGGAGTCCTGGCATTTTTGTTTATTGTTTTGTATGGTTCTACCCTGTATGTTTCACTGTCTGTACTCTGTATGGCGCTGCGGATACTTTGTGGCGCCCTATAAGTAAAAGATTTAAATAATAATAACAACAAAAACAACAACAAGGCTTATATCCCTCCCTTCCTCTACTTACAGGAAACATGCTGTAAAGCTCTCCAAACTGAACTATATCTACTGTATTATATATATATATTATATACATCGTAGCTACTTGCACGGAGATAAGCGATGTGTTTTGGGGGGATTACATTTGAAAACGGAATAAAAGTTGTTGAAAAGCCCCCCAAACAAATGTCAGGTGGCACCATTCCACTTGAATAAAATGTGTTCTTAAAATATAAATAAAAATAGATGCATATTATGGCAAACAGTGTCTTGTGGGTAATTTAAAACTTGAAAGACATTTCATGGACTGTCAAAGCAAGCCGATTTGTACGATTCAGTGTACCATCGTAAAGACACATAGGGAAAAATCATACTAAAGAATTCTATTTGCTGTTCTGTAATTGCTAGTGATGGCTGAATAAATCACTCACACATAAGAACTATTACTGCATCATGTAGTATTTAAAAGGCATTACCCAAAGGAGAAAGTTTGTGCAGCCCACTCTTATAAAATATAGCAAAATAAGAGCAGAGGGACACTTACCATTTTATTTTCCGATGCCAAATTTAATAACTCATCCAGAGCCATAAACAGAAAGGAGCAGTTTTGAAATGAAACGCTTTTCTCAATTTCATTAAAAACATGTTCTAAAAGATATGGTCGGCTGCTCATCCCCTGGGCCTAAATGGGTGAGAAGAAATGCATCGCTGTTAATTTATTTCTGAGGACAGAAATTTGATATGTTGGAGAAAAATGCTGGTAAGGTGCTGATAATGAAACTAATTGAGCCACTGAAACTGAATAGACCAAAATAAAGTGTGACCTCAATAAAAGCCATGCCTGTTTGAGTGTGGCAGGGTTTTAATCCTGTGAACACAACAAGTAAGAGATAGGAAGGGAGGAATAGGTCAGCAAATACTGTCAAGCAACATAGACAGAACAATTAATGGAGCTGCAAGTACAACTGTAACAAATACATTATATTCAGGCTTCAACTAGTGTGAATAGTTCATGTGTATGGTCAATGAAACCAACTTGTGTTCATCAGATGGCTTGGTGGGTAAGAGTAGAAGTCACACAGAAATCACAGCCACAATAAACCCCTTCGTGACCAGTGTGTCCAAGCCAATTTTATAGTTTGGACAGTTCATCTGTATCACCTGAAATAACTTTTGTTTGCAAAAGTAAATTATATACACTACTACATGTTGTTATTTAGGAATAAACATCTAATATAAATATATCAGATGACCTAAGTCGCACAACCATATGGGAGGCCCATAAGTCCACTATATTAGGTACACTAATTAGCTTAGTTTCCACAAGAATGAATAGCACCAGGCTGCAGTACAGGTTCTATGGGGACAAATCACACACTCTGCTTACTAATCAAATCCAAATATTTCCAGAAACAAAAATATTTCAATACTTCTATTTGAGTTCAGCTGGCCCCACAGGGTGATTACAGCAGGCAATATGGTTTGTGTGGGCTTAATGTGGACCAGTAAGAACACTCAAAAAGTTGACTGATCTCAACAGCACTCTTTTTTATTTATGATGGCAAATCCAGCTAGCCAATGATGTGTGTGTGTGAGTGTGAGTGTACGTACGCGTCTGAGTTAGAAATAAAGAAGCCCTGGGAACAATGGCTGCATGGATTAAGAGGAAAGGGGCCAACTTAGGAAACATTTTTTTCTAGGTAGCAATGCAGCATTAAGAAGATCACAGCAAGCTAAAAAATAAGTTAAATAAAAAATAGTTGATAGCAGATAAATACAATTTGGCCCATCTACATGGCTTATTTTCCTTATATGGTTTACCTCGTGTTTAGGTCAAGCGTGTTTAAATGCTTTAAACTCCTTCAGATACCCATGACCAGTATCAAAGGGGTACGGTATTTCGGAATGGAGGTAGTTTTTGTCTGGATGAAGGGAGGGGATGTAGGCCATCTACCTTTCCCTCTCTGGCTCAGGCATGTTTGCTAAATACTATATTGTATGGGTAACCGACTGAGAATATGAAATAGAGTTCTTTAATGTGAGGAAAGCATTTAGCACATTAATGTTGTTGTAAATCATATACAAACTATTCTCCCTCCCACCTCTCTAGGTCATCAGTGGAGACATGAACTGAATATTATAACAGCATAAATGTGAGATGTGTACTTCTTGTGCTAGCAGCTGGTATGTTAACAGTGGTTGAAGTCCCCCTGTGTTGAAATGTTTCTGTAACTATCCATCTTCTCATAAGCACTGTTGCTATGTAATACCAATGAGTATTCTGGGAAGAAGGTGAGTGGTATTAGGGTTTGGGGATACCAAATCCTTTAAAGAGACAGGATGTGCATATACAAGTTCCTCTTTGTTTAGCAAATGGATGGAAGAACAGAACACACTCCCAGGGGTATTATTTACTAAACGGCGGGTTTGAAAAAGTGGAGATGTTGCCTATAGCAACCAATCAAATTCCAGCTGTCATTTTGTAGAATGTACTAAACAAATGACAGCTAGAATATGATTGGTTGCTATAGGAAACATCTCCACTTTTTCAAACCCTCAGTTTAGTAAATCTAGCCTCCAGTCTTGCTCAAGAATCTCATCCCAAGATTTATATTACTACAGCCCTGCAGCAGAGTTAAGAGAATTAATAACTTCCAGAGAGTAGATAAAGGGGAAAACAATAATGAAAATGTTATTTGTACACTTAATCTTCCACCATGTGAAAAACAGGGCTTGACAAATACAAAGATCAGAAGGGTAAGATGTATTTTACCTGTAACAAGTGGGCAAAGCTTTCACTTCTTATTATCTGTGAGAAATTTGTCACTATAAATCTCACACATTCTTCCTGTAGTTCGAATGCCAAACTCCTTGCCCTGTCTGCCCACTTCACCCCAGGAAGACTGCTGATCAGCCTGTCGCTCTCCATCAAAAGAAAGGCTGCATTCCTGTAGGACTGGAGAACAAAGGTTATTGTGACAGTCAGAGAGGGCTAACTATTATGTAGGAAATCTAAACGAAAATAACCCTACAATGTTTGGTTTATTCATAGTGTATATCCTCTGATATATTGTATTCACAGTGTGGCCACATAGCGTTGTTATAGAAGTGTGACATGAATAATTGCAGGATGTCTCACAAGACAGACTTACCAGACAGCAGAACACAATCATTAGTGTCTCTTACCCATGCTTATTTTCATTAAATATGTTCATCTCACTTATGCTGCTTGTCGATTAACAAATTGTTTACAGATAAAATATGAAACATTCTACAGCAACTTGACATATAACGCATTTATTTTAAATTAAATGTACTTTACTTCAAAATGAACTTTAGCAAAAAATCAATCATTCATCCCACACAATTACGTGTATATGCATGTAACTGGGTGTGAATACTTAAAGCATGATGGTATGGTATTAAGTGCATCATAACGTTGTTAAGATGGCAATCATCTTGAGGATGACAACTGGTGTTTAATGCAGTACAATAAATAAATAAAATATATATATATAAAAAAAGTCAGCGACAAGAATTTACCGCAATTCTACGGACAGGGCTGGCGGCCTGTCAGATTCTCACCCCACACTCTGACCAACCAGAGTGAAGCCACTCTAAATTGACTAGCAGTGGTTACACCCCACGTGGGGACTAACTACAATGAATTATGCTGCTACAATAAGATTCATTGACATATTCATTTAACATTGAATATGTCAGTGCTAATGAAGATTACCAGCATCAGCTTCAAGAGATATGGCTCCTAACAGGTGTATATCCGTCTGTGTCCAGGTCAGACTCATTCGTGAGAGCACACCCCTACTGTACTCTGCCTATGATTATCTGCCCCTTCCTATCTTGCAAGTCGTAGAGAGGCGCAAGTTTCTGGTGC
Source organism: Mixophyes fleayi (assembly GCF_038048845.1). Classification (NCBI taxonomy): domain Eukaryota; kingdom Metazoa; phylum Chordata; class Amphibia; order Anura; family Limnodynastidae; genus Mixophyes; species Mixophyes fleayi. The sequence goes on from NC_134409.1 coordinate 37,792,456, forward strand.
TTACGGGTCTGCATACAGGTGCCTTTTCTGTGAGCATGCTCAGTACACATTAGCGTATTTCACACTAAGCAAAATACATTAAGTTGGTTAGCAGTCGGTAAGTAGTTAAACTCTTATGTAACAAGCTGTTTCACCAGATAACTTGCCCTAATATGCTTTCTTTTGTCTGCAGCTAAAGTATCTGAACTAACAATCTCCCATAAACTCCAGCCAGCAACTGCCGTTCTAATCATAGGTTAACAAGCGTGATAACCATGGACGTGGACTAAGGCTGGGTACACACTACAGGTTGTTCACCCGATTATCGGGCCAATCACACGACAAAAGATCGTTCGGCTGGATATCGCATTAGTATGTACGCTCCAATGATGAATAATCATCGTTCCAAAGCCCATCGTATAGTTTGATTTGAAAACCGGACTAAAAATCTCGTTCAACGATGGAACAATGTGGTTCCAATTCTGCAATGTCTATGCACTGACTACCGGCAGTGTCCATAGATCTCTAAGGGGTGTGCAGAGTAACGATCTACTATAGTGTGTACATAGGAATCAGCATGCTGATCGGGACTTTGTCGTTGGGAAAATTATTAACAATACTGCAATCGGGAGAAATTTTCTATAGTGTGTGCCCAGCCATGCTCTGAATATTTATTCACATATAATGGTAATTTTGGCACCTGCCTTCCAGATTTTATCCAGCATTGGGTCATACAGTCTCTCCCTCCCCCAATGCTGTTTGCTCAAGCCAACGCAGCTGAATCACTGTTGCTGATAGGCAATGAATGAGAGGAAGAGACAGAGAGGGAGAGAGGGAGAAGAACCAGAGAGGAAAGAGAAAGATAGAAACAGATAAAGACTGACCGAGAGAGCAAGAGAATGAAAAGAGAGGGAAAGAGAAGAAAAACGACAGAAAAAAAAATATCAGGGAAGACTAATTGTACAGATGTGGACTCCAAACAATATAATTACAGGACCACTGAAGGCAGTGCTGATGGGTAGCTTAGCAAAATGAGTGTGTACTTATGCAGTTTATTTGTAATTATGAAAAGGCTTTACAATTATTTGACATTACAGAGCATGGTGTAAGACACTAAATATGTGACAAACAAAGAGAAGCCACCTTGTACACACATATACAGAATAATTTTTATTTGTGTGCTATTATAACAGTATCACTGCAGCATATGCTAAAACATGTCAGTCATCATTTAACACTGGCCTTAAAATGACTGATCTACAGAGAATTGACTTTAATCATGGAGACATTGACCTATATAAAAGAAAAAGGACGGAAACAATCACAGAGTTGGCAGCTAATTTACAATTTGGCCGGAATAAATAAATTACAGATAATTTGATTAAACTCAGTGAACAGCGGTTGCTGAATAAGCAAAATGTACATTATCTCTGACATTGCACTATTATACAAGTCATTTTCAGCATGCTGCTGCAATATCTGATGCTTGCAGAATTCCTTATACATTACCCAACAATAGGATTTAGCAGTGTTTATAGGAGACGAGACAAATCTTGTTATGTTTCAACGGTAACTACACGCATCACTGCCTGTGTCCAATTTAATATATTAGAAAACCTCATCTTCTGGGGTGGCCAAAAGCATCCAAGCATGGATGACATGGACTGCCAAAGTGAAACTTTAACACCTCGTCGCCCCCTCCCGTCACCCACTCTAGCACCAGCAAAACAATGCTGCTGAAAACAGTGACAGACAATACAGATAAAATAAGCTCATTTGTACTCACAAGCGACTGAACCAAAAGAGTAAAGCAGTTTTTCTGTAAATCCACAGGCAAATTGGCAAAGCTTCTCTCAGACCAACATTTCACAAAATATTTCTCAATCCACCTAAGTGATTAAACAAGAAATAGTCATAGCACATTCAAATATTTTAATAATAGACACTGAACCCATAAACATGCACAGAGTGGTTACCCTGGTACAAAACAAGAGGATCCCAGCGAAGGAACGACCACTATGTAGACTCGGGCAATGAACAGTGAAGAGGACATGTCTGTTAGATCTATATTACAGTAGTACCATGAGATGTTGAGGTCTACTTACCTCATGCACGAGGTATATAAAGGTTCCTCCCCCACGGAATAAGCGATAGAGAGACATTCTAGAACTGACTGCTGCATTCCAACTGTAGGCTGAAACAAAAGAAATGAAAAAGCATTTTAAAAACAAATAAAAAAATCCTGTGCCCTGTTACAGCAATGTATCCTAGACATTTAGGAACAGAAATCTATATAGTAAACATTATGTGCAAATAGTGTTGTTCCTCTGATATGTTGAGAAAACAAGATTGTTTATGAGATAGTTTCCTTCCTACAGGTTCTGTTCAAGAAACAAGATTATTGTTATAAGGAAACAAAGACTATCTGTACTTCTCAAAGTCAAACACTCCCCCAACATGATGTTTACTAGCAAAGCAAAGAGCAGGGTATCTAGAAAACAAATACAAATTCTGGTTACATACTAAAATTTGAGGTATTTAAAATGGAGAATTATACTTCTAACAAAAACAAAAGAATACTGCATCTTACAGATGGCATATAGCTAGACCATTATGTAGTCTACGTTTACAGCACAAGTTATTACTCTATGTATCAATACCAACAACATGGGTCTTTCTGAAGTGCATAGTGGATCGTGATGACCCTCTTTTGACAGACCTAATGTGTGCTGTCAGTTGAAAAAGAATTGGCAGTGGAGCACAGACGGACAAAGCAATGGGAAGAGCAGATTGTGTTGTGATTTGTGGATTGTGCTTGTAGTGATGTGGAGTAGTTGATCTTAAAATGAGGTTCATGTCCACAACCAGGAATCTCGTCACAGCTAATTACCCTTACTAGTTAGTTGTGCTTAGCACAACGAGTTTTTTCATAGGGGAGACTATCTGTCTTCCATATGACCGATAACAAATCACCACAACTACTTCCACTATTTATGCTAGATTACACAGTACAAACGTGCTGATTTGCAGGATGCTGTTGATATTATGATCATCATTTATTTGTTAGGCGCCACAAGATTTCCGCAGCACCGTACAAACAGTAGACTATACAGGGTGAAACAGTACAGAACAATAAACAAATAATACCAATACTTCAGAAACTCCAGGCAGGATAATGCAATAAAGACAGAGCAAAAGAACAGGTATGGAGACAGGAGGGAAGAGGGCCCTGCTCATGCGAGCTTACATCCTAAGGGAGGATAAACAGAACAGACACAAGGAGAGCCAGTTGAGGCATGGGGGAGAGAAGAGGGGGGCCGAGAGGAGAGAGGGAAGAACGAGCGGAGGAGATGAGGGGGTTAAGTGGATGGTTGGTAGGCTTTGAGCAAGAGGTGAGTTTTGAGTGCGCGTTTGAAGGAGCACAGATTAGAAGAGAGACGGATGGAACGAGGGCGTTTGAAGGAGCACAGATTAGAAGAGAGACGGATGGAACGAGGGCGTTTGAAGGAGCACAGATTAGAAGAGAGACGGATGGAACGAGGGAGGTCATTCCAGTGAAGAGGGGCCGCACGGGGGAAGTCTTGGATTCTGGAGTGGAAAGAGGCGATAAGAGTGGAGGAGAGGTGGCGATCATTGGTTGCGCGCAGGGAGCAAGCAGGAGTGTGAATGGAGAGGAGGTTAGAGATATAAGGGGCTGTAGAATGGGAGAGAGCCTTGTAAGTGATGGTGAGGAGTTTGAAAAGGATTCTGTAGGGGAAGGGGAGCCAGTGTAAGGCAAGGCAGAGAGGGGAGGCAGAGGAGGAGCAGCGTGAGAGGAAGATGAGTCTTGCGGCCGCATTGTGTATAGAGCGGAGGGAGGAGAGATGGGAGTGGGGGAGGCCAGTGAGAAAGGGATGGATACGTGCAATGTTGCGTAGTTGGAAGCGACAATATGTTGATAGCTACTAGTCAACTCCCTGGTACAAAGTACATGAAGCTGCAGATTGTTGTGCAGTCATCCCGGAGCCTAAGATGAAGCCCAATTCTACAGCAGTATACACTTCATGTGGAATAAAGATCACTGGTCTCTGTGCAGGAGAACACACTATAAACACTATTCCCTTCCTTGTGGTCACTGTCCATGCAGCATTTACAAGAAACTCCTGATTAAGGGCTGATGTAGAGTTGGATACAATTTACGTCAAAATGCAGATGTAAAATTGCATCAGAAAAGAAAGCCGCAATTTGCATAGTATGCCGAACCAATAGAAAGCTGAAGACCCTTCGATCAAACTCTACATAACGCACTAGAGGTGCATAATCCAGCGTTAGAATAAATATCATTCACATGCTATTATCAATGCAAGCCTTGTCACTGGACTTGGTGGTGGGTGGCAGCACCATATGATGCCCTGGAACACTACATGCCATTACAATGTACTGCTTGCAATTATATAGACTTTATAAAAAGTATAACCTTTCACATGCATTGCCCACAGAGGTATCCCAATGTTTCATCAATTATGCTATTTAATGAAAGTAAGAACATTTGCCTACTATATTTTACAGACAAGATTATATTAAAAGAAAGATATAGTGTCATATTAGCCCTCCTTTACTGTCCAACATCAACGCTTGTGTCGTTCCTCTAACCCTCTGTGTCAGACACTGCAGCTACTGTCTCTGTTAAGGAATTCATTTTTTTTAGCTAATGGCAAAAATCCAGATAGTGTCATCACTATTCAGGTACTCCATCTGCACATTCTATTGTTAGTGCTGCCTGGGGAGCTGGATAGAGGAGCTATTTAGTCACATACATACTAATTAACTATATATGGAATTAAAAATCAAACTAACCCAAGTTCTTCTGCAACCCTCTGTCCTCAGAACTCATCCTTTATGGAAACATGGCCCTAGAAAAAGACCATTTAATAGTACAGTTGGGGCATTATTATTACTATTGCCGAAAATCAGCAATTTTATAAATCCGATCAAAATAATGCCCTTAGTCATTTATCATGGGAATAAAGACAACTTTTTTCTGAAGTTACCACTATTCTCTGTAGTGTAATTATTTTTAAAACTATTTATTGAAGCACCATGAAGAAAAAATACAATAAACACAATATGAAAGGGTGTCATTTTTTAAACTAGCATTATAGTATAAGAAGGGAGAGGGAAGACAGGGCAGATCCAGGAGGGGGGAGGGGTGTCAATTGGGGCGATCGAAGGCACAGTGCCCCAATCCCTCCTCCTCCCTGACCAACAAGCATGATGTCATCACGTCACAACGCTGTCAGTGAGAAGCAGCTGACAGAAAAGACACCAGAAGAATAGAAGACCATAGGAAGGTAAGTAGAATAGAATGGTGTAAGGGGGCAGCAGTGTGATGAAGGGGGGCAGGCATATTTCTTGCCCTTATTCTTGTGATTTCATAGCTATTTAATGTTTTATCTAAAATAAAGTAAAACAACAAACCTGACCCCACCTTGTATCCTAAAATACATTCATTTGTGAGACACATAGGAGTATATTTTCTAAACTGCGGGTTTCAGAAAGTGGAGATGTTTCCTATAGCAACCAATCAGATTCTAGTTCTCATTTATTTAGTACATTCTACAAAACGACCGCTAGAATCTGATTGATTGCCATAGGCAACAGCTCCACTTTTTCAAACCAGCAGTTTAGTAAATATACCCCAGTGTTGTAGGCATACAGAAGTTGGGACTAGAGTGGAGGAGGAGTTGGGACTAATCGATACCCCCCCTTCCCCCAAGAAAAAGTCTAGATCCGCCCCTGGAGGAGGGGGCTGAGGATGTGACATTGACCGCAGCTGAACATCCAAAATGACCATCAGTAAATGTCCTTTGTGTAAATTATATTTGGCAAAAACTTAATATACACATAACAGTTGGATATTTTTGAATACTGTTGGAAATGTTACAGCAGTGCTGAGGATCAACTTCATACCAAAAAACAAGGGTGTTTTAGGATCTACAGAACTACCATCTCTGTCCAGCTGTGGGACCCACAGAGCTCAACTGTCATTGCTGTTTCAACATAGGTCCAGCTACTCGTGAGCTCAGTTGTGATTGCTGTTACCATATTTGGCTGCTGGACCCTCCGTACCCAACTGTCAGCATCCTCCTGGACCTCGTGTCAGAGCAGCAGAAACTGCCTACTCTATTAACCCCAGCCAGTGGGCGGTAAAGTATCCTTCACCTCTTCCATTGCCCCACACATTTTGGATCAATTATTCCTTTCTACTCTCTCATTACCTACCCTAGCTAATATACATTCATTCACATCGCTCCATCACGCACCTACTCAAATTACAGTATCTCCTATTTACGGTCAACATACTATTCCTCCCACCCAGATTATGGATTTTCCCTTCACTACTTCCCTCCTCACTAATCTGTACACATGTACTGCACACACCACACTCACCAGCCTACATAAACCGAAATAAACCTCACACCCACAAATCCTCCTCACATGGTCCTCTTTCTCACCCTGCTCCTTCTCATGGCTGCTGGTGATATCTGACCTAACCCTGGACCCCGCACAATCCCCATTATCTGCTCACGCTCCTCGCTGCACCCCAAAACTTTCCATCCATCTCGCACTTCCAATCCCGCCAACCTTATCCAAATATCTCCACTACCCTCTCTCTCTTCCCTTACTACTCAACTCTTCCCTTCTCCTGTGCACAATGGAACACCTGCTTTGTTTGTAACAAACTTACATCAATCCATGATCTATTCATTTCTAAATCCCTCAATCTCCTTGCAATTCCAGAAAACTTGGCTCACCTCCTCCGACACTACATCCCCTGCAGCTCTCTCCTGTGGGGAACTCTACCTCTGTCACACCCCCAGACCCGGAAACAGACAAGGTGGTGGAGTAACAATTCTTTTCCCTCCAAGCTGCACCATCCAAGTCATAGCCTCTGAACCCTTCCTCTCATTCTCTTCCTTTGAAGTCCTCACTATCTATTTTATCCTCTCCACCGTCGTGTTGTTGTCATTTATCGCCCCCCAGGTCCAGTTTCCCAATTCCTTGACAACTTTGCGGCCTGGTTCACTTATTTTCAATCCAAACCCCAGCCATGGCACAACGAACAAACCCGCTACCTGCAAAAGTGGTCCCGCACTGCAGAGTGGCACTGGAGGAAAATCTCGTTCCTATCCCGATTTCCTCCACTATAAATTCATCTTTTCATCATACAGCAGTGCCAAACAAACATTCTTCAAATCTCTAATATCCATATCGCCTCTTTGCCACCTTCAACTTACTTCTCTGCCCACCTCCCCTCCTTCCTTCCTCACAGCCCATGATTTTGCTACCCATTTCAAAAATTGACACAATTCGACAAGATATTTCCTCATGACAAATTCCACTCACTCTACCCGCCTTTACCTACACTCCCCAATCCACCCATAATTCATTCTTACCAGTAACTGTAGACAAAGTCTCTGCACTCATCTTATCATCTGACCCTACAACCTGTCCACTCGACCCTATTCCCTCCCAACTCCTCTGTTCCCTCTCCTCCATTGCATGCCCATCTCTAACCCACCTCTTCAACCTGTCTCTCTCCACTGGCACATTTCCATCCTCCTGTAAACATGCGCTCATCTCACCTATTCTACAGAAACCATCTCTCGATCTAGCCTCTCTCAAACTACCGCCCTATTTCTCTCCTCCAAACTACTTGAGCGATGTACAAACGTCTATCTCACGTTCTCTCCTTCCATTCTTGACTCTCTGCAATCAGGTTTCTGCCCCGAACATTCCCCTGAAACTGCTCTCACAAAAGTGACCAATAATCTACTTACTGCAAAATCTAATGGCAATTTCTCCATACTCCTTCTCCTAGACCTCTCTGCTGCTTTTGATACTGTTGAACAGCCTCTTCTCAAACACACCCTTCACTCCACTGGCCTTCATGACACAGTCCTTCGCTGGTTCACTTCCTACCTATTGAACCACTCCTTTAGTGTTTCTACCTTTTGGACATCCTCCACTCCCCCTATCTGTTGGGGTTTCACAAGGCTCTGTTCTTGGCCCATTACTTTTTTCTTTGTACACCTTTTCTCTTGGGGCACTAATTAGCTTATTCGGCCTGCAATACCACGTCTACGCTGATGATACCCAAATCTATATCTCTTCCCCTGACTGCTCTCCTTCTATTCTATCTTGTGTAATCAACTGTCTTTCTGCTATCTCCACATGGATGTCCCAACGCTATCTAAAGCTCAACATGTCCAAAACAGAACTTATTATCTTTCCCCCTGCCAGAGTCACTATCTGCCCTCAAATCTCCCTCACTGTCAATAACATCACAATTTCCTCAGTCTCCCAAGCCTGCTGCCTTGGTGTCACACTTGACCCCACCCTCTGCTTTATTCCTTACATCCAGACTCTCTCCCAGTCCTGTCAACTCCACCTTAAAAACATTGCCAGAATACGCCCTTTTCTTACTCAACATGCTACCAAAATTCGTATCCATTCACTCATCATTTTCCATCTTGACTATTGCAACCTCCTGCTATCTGGCATTCCTGAAACCCATATATCAACACTTTAACCCTCCCTAAATTCTGCTGCAAGACTGATCTTCCTCTCTCACTGCTTCACATCTGCTGCACCACTTTGCAGATCCCTACACTGGCTCCCTGTGTCCTCCAGAATCAAATTCAAATTACTCACCCTTACCTACACAGCCCTCAACACCACCACCCCTCCATACATCTGAAATCTCATATCAAAATACTCTCCCCCCCCCCCCCCCCGCCCTCTTAGATCTTCCTCTGATCTGCGCCTTGTCTCTTTTCTGATAACCACCTCTCACTCCTGCCTACAAGACTTCTCCCGTGCTGCTCCTCACTTATGGAATTCCCTGCACATTCAATCAGACTTTCCCACAGCCTTCAAATCTTTAGATGCTCTTTGAAAACCCATCTCTTTTTTTTTTTTTTTTTAAGAGGTGACCTTATCCCCGATAACCCTATTTGCACTAATGGACCCTCACAACTATCCTAATCTCCACTCTAACCTAAACTCACTCCTCTGGTTTCAGCTGTGCCCTCTTCCCATTAGAGTGTAAGCTCTCTAATGAGCAAGGTCCTCCATACCCTTTGTTTCCATGTCTCCATTCATTTTGTCTGCCTTGTTTGTACTTGTTTTACCCATGTCCTGTTTTATGTATGTCCTTGTCTTCCCTACTGTACGTCGCTGCAGAGCACTGTGGCGCCTCACAAATCCACAATATTATTATTATTATTATTATTATTATTATTATTATTATTAACAGTTGAGTAAGATAAGTACACACACAATGCCTCAAACGTTCCAGACTGGCTTGACAAAGGACTCAAGACAAGTCACAGGTACACACAAGGTTTGCAGTAGATTTGTGTGTCAAAGAATAAAAGGAGGAATTAATGAATGGTATTACGCTCTGATCTTATTTCCCACCGAGCAAAGGGAGCCCTAGTAGCTCCGATGGGGAGAGCCAGAGTCTGCTGTTAAAGATGGACTATTTGTTTAATTCCTCAGTTTAGTTAAGATATTAAACAGAGTTTGTGAGAACCCTGAGCAGGCTCATAAAAAAACATTCTTTGAAGAGACTGTAGGGGTAAGAGGCCACCCATCCTCAGTGGAGGAGCTTGTATGTTAATAGGATCATATACGGGAAGTTTCCTGTACAAAACGGCTTTGGTTTTAGATATCTTTATATGCTAATAAATTGTCTAAAAGATTTTATACTATGGAGTATTGTCTCTTCTCCCTATTTCTATAATGGGCGAGTGGAACCTGGTGTTCCGTACTGAGACTGGAGAAGAAGATACAGAGATTCCGATACACGCTTGATTGACAATTGGCTCTAGTGAGTGTACACCCTTAAGGGGTAAAGGAAGAATTGTTTTTACTCACGAGGTGTCCATATAACTATTTCTAAGCACAAGGGCATGGAAGGATAATGATGTCATTGGTGCTATTTTTGCTTTACTTATAGCCGATTCTAGTAAGTGTATACCCACAAGGGGTTTAGAAATACTTCCCCTTCACGAGGTGTTCTAATAAATATATCTACACAAGGGTTTAAAAGGATAGTACTATTCCTTTATTATCATATGGTAGAGACAGGTTGCACTATGTTTGTTTTATATGTTTTTCATATATCCACTTGATGAGCGAACACAGAGGATTGTACCGGAGAAAGAGGAGTGAAAACATTGAATATATGAAATACATCAAAGACTGAAAATAGATGAACATTTATCTGATGTTTATTAGTATTTGGATCGTTTATCAATAGCGCCATTTCTTCTCACTTTTTTGTTTTAGGCCACATGTATACCAGGCACGTTTAGGGGGTTGTGCATTGTGAGTAGAAGGGCTGCAATTGTTAGATTGCGCGGATCACCCCAATATTCTATTGTGTGTAGACTGTAGTCTATGCCTTAACACATTTCTGTGCAACATGCACTTTCATCAGAAGCAAATGTTAGAACGAAACAGCCTTGATATTTAAGCATGTGGATTCCAATCAAAAATTGCAATTAGTAATGACACTTGTGCAAATCAGGAGGTTTAAACTTCATACATACTAATAAAGATTAAAAGGAAATGCAACATAAAGTAATGTAATGCAATGTAAATACAATTATAATTTGCCATTAAATTGTATAAAATGTATCAAAGAATCTTTACCTATACAAACAAACACACACTGGTATTTTACAGACAAATGCAGAATAAAAATAGCGTCGCGCTATCAGCTGCAAGCTGCTCTGTCTTTCAGAAGCTAGTACAAAATATGTATGTGTGAGATAAAAGACGCATATGCTATATCCAGAGTTACAGCTACATGATTTTCACATGAGCAATGAAGCAAAAGAAGTAGCCAGCAAATGACACCAACATATTCCCATACATCTTCTTTAAAATCATTTTACAAACTTGACTTTAAGTGTACATACAAAATAAATTATGTGTAAATTCTTCTGAGCCCGATATTATTAAAGAACTAAAGATTACGGGCCTGATTCATTAGGGATCTTAAATGAAGTGGATTCTTATTTCAGTCTATTGGACAAAACCATGTTACATTGCAAGGGGTGCAAATGAGTGTTCTGTTTTGCACATAAGTTAAATACTGACTGTTTTTTCATGTAGCACACACATATCAACTTTAAATTTCAGTGTACAAATAAGCTATCAAGTATTTGTGTGATACATGAAAAAACAGTCAGAATTTAACTTATGTGCAAAACAGAATACTAATTTGCACCCCTTGCAATGTGACATGGTTTTGTCCAGTAGACTGAAATAAGAATCCTCTTCATTTAAGAGCCTTAATGAATCAGGCCCTACATTTTCAGAAGTTAATGAATCATCTTACAGGGTAGAACATAGCTGACCTTATTTACTTGAACATCGGATATATGTAAAGAGATAATTCAAATCAGTTGGTGTCTATATATTACCTTACAACTAAATATTAAGCGAAAAAGATAAAACACTCATTACGTTAAAGTGAGATAAAATAAAATAATCATAATTTAACCTATGATATCTCAGACTTGTGGTATCATAAAGATAAAAAATGATAGACTCCCCCACCTGTTCCTTGGCTATTTGAGTATGAACAAGGAAGTTCATTGGGGGCTTTAGCATGGCATGCAAACTTGAAAAAAGATGATTTAACCCCCATGAACAACTCATTTGGAACGCCAACAGACAGCGTTTAAAAAAAGTGCAATTAATTTTCACAAAAAATATTGTGTGATCCCAAGGCTTTCCAGCCTATTGCTTTTCCCTTTTTCTGCTGCAAATTGAATAAATATAAATGTACTGACTTGGATATAAGACAGATTTGACCTGGGTTTGACATTTATTGTAAAGGAAATAAAGTGCATCTCCACAATTCTCTACAAAAGTGCTGTAAATAACACATTGCAGTGAGCCTTCCCTTAAATCAATATAACAAAAGATCATGCATTGAGAAGCACTGGGTAAGGCACCGCTGTGTCCATCGATCATGGACACATACTTTACTCTCCTCAATCTGAAAATCTCTTAGGAAACGAGATTGCCTCAAGCAGAACGTGCATAAGCAACATAGAGGAACTAGATTAAACAAATACAGGTATGACATCTCTTATATGGAAAACATGTATCCAAACAGTTCAGAATACCAGACGGAATAGGAAGGAGAATAGAAAAGAAATCATTGCTGCTACTTAGTGATACACACAGGCATGATTGCTACGAGGGTCTGAAAATACAGGCTCCTTGGGGAACGTTATTAAACAATTTACAGAGTTGGCTCTTCCAGGGGCGGCGTGGAGAGACAAGGGTAATCTGAGAATAGGACATTGTATATTTTAGGCATGGTGCGCTACAAATAACAAACACTATCCCTATCCTGTAAAGTCCCAAGCATTCTGGGCAATATATACCATACCTATATATGAATACATTTTCCTGAATCATTGAACAATTTATATCCTAATATGGTGTTTTGGCATTTAAATAAAAGTATTTGTTATTAAATATTATTAAGCAATTCTTGACCCCACATCTCTTGCTAACTTGCTATTTGATAGTGTGTGATAATGCAGCAATGTCATTATATATTTATATTGTCAGCATTATTTTAAATAGATTTAATTTTCGAGTCAATAAACCTCACAACATAATACGGCTTTTGACTGGCTGATGCTATACGTTCTAGTGGATAGCTAAATTAATGATAAATGCATCTACTACACAAACAGAACTTACATACATCCATTACATAGACAATACACTGTAAATTGCTTCTAGATGAAGCACACAAGATCACTGAAACTTATGGCTCAAGTACCTTATGGAAGAACTTGCAGTAGTCTCTCTTGAGGACATATACAGCAACTTCTCTCAGTCCTTCCAATCCATACATGTCAGCAATAGAAAGAACCTGACTATATGAGAAATATAAAGTATAATTGGTAGACCTTTAGCAACATACCATAGAAAATTAAGATAAGGTTTTCCCACTGTGGAAATCAAATCAATAAAGTAGTATTTATCATTAAAATATGATTTATAGAATAATTTGTATTGTGTACCAGATAGAAGTTTAAAATTTAAAGAGACTGTTGCTTCAAAAATATTTACTTACATAAACGTGAATAGGCAGTGGAAACTCTTTAAAGGATACATTAATAAAATAAATGTGCTCAAAGGTCAAGCTAAATATATATCATAGACCCAATGGTCATTTCTGTGTGCCTGCCTCAATTACTGCCTAGTGAAATCCACTCCAGCAGAAAGGAATATATGTAATCCTCTGCATACATCTAAGCCCCACTGTGATGTCGCGTGTCTGGTGTCTGCAGTTTAACAATCGCCAATGTGAAGAGATTTCGAAAAACTGTCAAGTTTACCCAGTTACATCAGTCCCCAATTTCTTACCATCCCAAACAAGTTATGTCACCTATCCTATTCTTCACTCTGCATTTGTCAAACCTGGCAGTGTGTGTGAAGCAGGTATGACATTGTAATGTTAAATATAACATTTAAATTTAAACTATGTAAATGTCTGGTGAACTCACCGTCCTCCTTCGGGTTAAAATGAATAATCTTTGGATAATGAACAAAATCAAACAACAAAAACCTATGTTTTTAGGGGACAAAAAAAGTCTGTGCGTCTTTCTTTTAACCACTAATGACCAACACATGCAGTTTAACAGGCCAATCCTAATATAGAAGTACAACATAAATGCTGCAAAATATACATTACAAAAAACATTCATTTTCATCTTCTAAACTGGTCTAATAAAAAAAAAAAAAATAATGACTGTTACAATCTGGTTGCTAAGGATTACGGCATATTTCCTTGTTTGTGGTATCATAAAGAAAAAGCTTTAAGAAAAAAAGAAAAAAGTTTCTCACCCAGGATCAGTGCTTTTTGGAAGGTCCATTATTCCTCCATAAATGAAATGCATGATGACTTTCATATCAGCTTGTTTTACACTGCAAAATGAATATATTTAAACATATGCATAGTCAGAGAAATTACTGTCAACTTTGTCCGAAAACTATATAATTAATTATAGAATATATAAATAAATTTTAGCTCTTTATTTTATTAACATGAACCCACTAACTTATTAATTGTAAATAGGTGTTTTCTCATTTATCTAGTAACCTTGTGCCAATGGCACACATATATAGCAACCAATTATAAACTAGAAGGTTGGGCCGCCAAATGTAGAAAAATCCTCAGAACTCCTATGACTGTCCAATAGTAATGGACGACAACAACATTTTAAACATTCACTGATTATTCTAAAATTATTATGCCTAAATAAAAGAGATAGCTCATTTAAAGGGTAAAAACGCAAGGGATAATGCTATCCCTACTGTAAATTATATAATTATTATTATTATTATTTTGGAAAGTGAGCACAGTGTTATTTAACAAGATAAGGAGGTGCAGAGCTGTATGCAAGTGGTTTTACACAGGTCTCAGACATGTGAGCAGTCTTCTAGATTCTGCAATAATTACCAGTAGGGGTATAGTATTCCTTACAATACAAATGTTTTTCTAACGAACACCGACTGATGACATCAGGACTCACCATTTATGCAGATCTAATTTACAAAATAGTATAAGACATCACTTGTGCATTATAAAAGGATAATTCCATATTTATATAATATATGTATTAAAGCTACTATTTGTACAAAAAAAATGTGTTTTTTTATTGTGATCCCAGAAATACCTGTATTTGCATCTTTTAAAAATGCAGTTTTAGTAGTGCAAGGGCAGCGTGCAGTGATATAGTATCATGTGAAATGATTGTGGCAAAAACATACAACGAACATAATTCATTGCAAAAACGTATCCAACATCATTCTTAAACACCATCACTTTTTCCACTGTGACATCACCAGTCTGCCAGCAGTATGATTGCATCAGCTAGTGTTTGTGTCATGGCAAACAACTGCAGAGAGGGCAACACAAAATGTAGCTAAAAGTGGAGGTGGATCAGATCATCCCAAAGCTGCACAGCACAATTTGCTACAGATAGCAAATAAACCGAAAGATAAAAAGGTATCAGGATTTAAACGATACATGTATGTATGTATGTATGTATTTTTTTTTTTTTTATGAAAACGCACTTGTTTGAAAGTGGTATTACTCTTTAAAAAAATGAAACTGTCTTTTCAAGAAGTATAAAATACCTCTATAACTTTGAATTGTTTTAATAATAATAATAGTGATAATAAAACACCTTCTAAACCAACAGAAGTATTTTTTACTGCAGTTTGAGAGATTGGAAGAATGCACTTACCCTTGAATCTTGATTAGCTCTCGGGAGGTCTCAGCCCAACATCCACTCAGCATAGCAGCAAAATAACTGGATCTGGCACACAGGATTGCCCTGGGAACAACAAAATCACATAAATGCTATATGGATGGTTGATTTCCCTTAGAAGCAATATCTAGTTAGAGTGCGTATTCACTTTTTGTATCTTCCACATAGTACACAAAAGCTAGGTATATTGGAGGGCATTGAGACCCCAATGTAATCTCACAATGTTGGTTTGTGGGCTATCGTAACAGATGATATTTTATAAAATGTGTGTTTAACAAGAAACAAAACAGATCCTAAAATACATTTTTTTTCTATTTTAAGTAGAAAATATACATTTACTATATAAGAAAGGCTAATTTTATTCATTTAAAAGCGGTGACCTAACCCCTGAAGAAGCATTTTGAATGGAAGGGGGCTCTTCCCCAGAAACCCTCCTGGTTACCTAAAGATAAGAGCCATATAATGCTTACCGAGCATGAGGACAACCCATCCAGTCCAGATCAACAGAGGTGAATATTGAAGAACACTGGAATGGACAGAGTCGTCTTGCAATACAAGCAATTTTTCTTGCAATTTTTCGCTCCCGATAGTTACCGACCCGCCATTGTCTGATCTCTCTACTGGATTCTCCCTTGTACCTCATTGCCAGCACGTTACCAAACCGGCTCACTTGACTACTCTCATTCTGTGCCTCGCTATACGACTTAGTGAAGGACCGCAATCTGCGTCTCCTGCAGCGGAGCCCATACCTCCTTGCGGGGGTTCTTGGTGAAAACCAGGGGCACGTTAGGTACCGCACCTTTTACTCCAGTTGTGCCAGCGTTAGCAGGTACTCGACGCCTAAGTTGTGACAGTATACTCTGGCCATGACCACCGAGGGGGTACAGGTGAACCGTCAGCCCGTGACCTACTCCTCCATCTGGCTCAGCAAGTTGAACAGGCCCACCTGCTTCAGTGCGTCCAGAGAATGGTCACCCATTTTGACGCCCTGCAAGTTCTCAGACCGCCCCCTTGCGGTAACCTGCTCTGCAGCAGCATCGTCCAGTGTGGCCACGGTCTCAAATTCTTTATCCAGCGGAGCCCATACCTCCTTGCGTGGGTTCTTGGTGAAAAATAGGGGCAAATTAGATTCTGCATCTTCTACTCGTTTTGCATCAATGTTGGCAGGTACTCTACGCCCAAGTTGTGACAAACACATAGGAAAGAACAAGACAATATACATGAGAATGCAGGCTATAGATTCCATCTTCAACAGGACGTGCCTCAATGATGCCGCTACTTCCCAATATACTCAGGCTGAATACTCTTGGATATTGTTTCAGCTCACAGAATGGCAGCCATCATTATGTAAAAGAAACAGGTACACTTTAAGAACAACAAGATAACACCAATTATTCTTCATTTAGGTCAGGCCTGGCCAACCTATGGCTCTCCAGGTGTTGTAAAACTACAAGTCCCAGCATGCCTTGCCAGCTTTTGGCTGGCTATCTACTGGCAAAGCATGCTGGGGCTTGTAGTTTCCACAACAGCTTGAGAGCCATAGGTTGGCCAGGCCTGATTTAGGACTTCAGCTCTGTTTGCTTGGTTAAGACAAAATGGAATTTCAATGCTTAATTAGAATTGCCGATCAAATTAATATAGAAAATGGTCTTAGGCAAAATTATACTCCAATTTACTCAAGTGGGCACAAACAACAGATAGCCGATTCATTAAATGACGAGGCAGAGGCCATAGCTGCTCCCGGAGGACTTCCCAGGCTACAGATCTCCACAGATGGCAATGCAGAGAAGTAAGGATTGCTATTACTTCGGCCATCACTTTTTTAATCCTTTTTAAAATGCAAGTGATGAGTGGAAACTGAGGAAATATACAACCCAGATGAAACGTCCATGGAACGGTTAGAGAATCTATTCCTTATGCCTCTGGAACTTTGTGCCAAGAGAAGAACCTGGACACCGTAGCATTTTTGCTTGCTGCCATAATGTCCACTTTTGAACTGAGGTAATCAGCGATTATGCTCTGCTTACCTTCTATATGCAACGCAGAGAAATTTCTCTCTACCCAAGACATGATTCTTGCCACTTTCACTATCAAGGCAACCACTGCCATGTTGTCTGAGCATATTCTGAGATACTTCCCTTTTAGAGGAGCATGAAAGGTGGAATTGCATTCTACACTACTCTCGTTTTCAAAATATTGATGTGAAGTCTTTGCTCACTTTCTTACTCTGTGCCATATGTACCTGAATGTAGGTTAAACAGCCTGTGATGCTGGCATCTGTCATTAGTATTATCCATTCAGACTCCAAAAAAGACACTCCTCGACTTTAAACTTGGCTTAGTCACCTCTTCAGACACTGACTGGTGGCTTTGACAGGGTATTTGCATGATTCCCTGAAGTCGGCTTGTGATCCCACTGTGTTACATGTTCGCACTGGAGAACCCGCATGTGCCAACTTGCCCAAACAATGATCCCTATGATGGAAATCCTATTACCAACACCTGTCGTTCGATGAGGAGTCTACAGTTGACATGCCAGTGTCTGGCACTTTATACACATTTCTTCTGGCAGATACACTTTATTCTGCATGGTGTTTATCTGGACTCCAGAAACTATTTGTTGTGATGCGATGAGATGATTTTTCGCCTTGTTCACAATTCGGCCATGTTCTTGTAGAAAGGCAATCACCTAAGCGGTTCTCTAGTTGACAACGCATCTGAAATCCCCACATGAATGTAATCCAGACAGGGCCATATCATATCTCTGTTTCCTTAATTTCACCATGACACTCTACCTTGAACCCATTTCTTACGATGTCCAACACCCATTGATCTGTGATAGTGGGTCCATATTTCTATACAGTGTGTGATTCTGTCCCCTTCAAATGTTAATGGGGGCTGATTAGGACAATAGTAATTTTGGATTTTTCTGATTTGACCAACCTTTAGGTCTGAATGCCTGAAAGGACAGTGTGAATGTAGCAGGCATATTGTGCCTACTTTACCGGCTCCCTGGCTTACAAGTCCTCACCTCTCTGAAGTGCTGACAAGGAAGAGTACGAGTACTTAAGCCTTCTAGCTTGCATCCAAGGAGTGTCTTTTCTTAACCTTTCTCCTAAACTGGAAAGAAATTCTAACCATTGTAATGACAGTCATGGAGGATTGAAAAAAAAATAAAAAAATCTCTAGTTGTGTTATAATGATGTCATCTTCACCTAATAATTTTTTCTCAACTCAAACCTTTGGATGAATGGCTGGAGTAGAGGACCAGTTCCCAGCCCTGTACTGCAGCCCTATAATATACACCCTTTATTTAGTCTCCATGCTATGAAAATAGAAACATCCGCCTGTGACTCAGTAAACAGAAAAGCCATTCCCCTTAATTACACAAGTTTTGTAAAATTAAAATGTGTTTAAAATAGTACTATAAAATACAATAGTAAATGTCTAACGGATGCACTATTACCTATGCACATGAAAACATTTGTCTTCTATTTGGATAGTTACATCAGTGCAACAAGAACATTTGAAAAGAGACAGCAAATCGTTGCCAAGTTCAGATGGTGGTTCACAATCACGCGGGTCTGTAATAAACAAAAAAAAATAAAATAAAAATACTAAATCATGTGCATCTCAGATTAACAAGAACAAGTTTACCTATGCACAAAGCTCGCCGCACTGTAAGCGACTGTTAAGCAGAGTACACACTACAGAAAATTTCTTCCAATGAGATATGCACGATCTGCCTTCAGACTTGTGCTCTTCATCTGTCATAACCATCTGCTGAAAAGATTGTGAATCTGTAATCCCTATGGAGATCTACCTACAGTTATGGCCAAAAGTTTTGAGAATGACACAAATATTATTTTTCACAAAGTCTGCTGCCTCAGTTTTTATGATGGCAATTTGCATATACTCCAGAATGTCATGGAGTGATCAGATGAATTGCAATTAATTTCAAAGTCCCTCTTTGCCATGACAATAAACTTTATCCCCAAAACAGCATTTCTACTGCATTTCAGTCCTGCCACAAAAGGAACGGCCGACATGAGGTCAGCGATTCTCTCATTAACACAGGTTAGAGTGTTGACTAAGACAAAGCTGGAGATCACTCTGTCATGCTGATTGAGTTAGAATAACAGACTGGAAGCTTTAAAAGGGAGGGTGGTGCTTAAAATCATTGTTCTTCCTCTGTTTACCATGGTTATCTGCAAGGAAACATGTGCAGTCATCATTGCTTTGCACAGAAAGGGTTTCACAGGCAAGGATACTGCTGCTAGTAAGATTGCACCTAAATCAACCAATTATCGGATCATCAAGAACTTCAAGGAGAGAGGTTCAATAGTTGTGAATAAGGCTTCACGGCGCCCAAGAACATCCAACAAGCGACAGGACAGTCTCCTAAAGTTGATTCATCTGCGGCATCAGGGCACCACCAGTGCAGAGCTTTCTCAGAAATGACAGCAGACAGGTGTGAGTGCATCTGCACGCACAGTGAGGCGAAGACCTTTGGAGGATGGCCTGGTGTCAAGAAAGCCAGAAAAGAAGCCACTTCTCTCTAGGAAAAACATTAGGGACAGACTGATATTCTGTAAAAGGTACAGTGATTGGACTGCTGAAGACTGGGGTAAAGTCATTTTCTCTGATGAATCCCCTTTCAGATTGTTTGGGGCATCTGGAAAAAACGCTTGTCCGGAGAAGGAAAGGAGCACTACCATCAGTCCTGTGTGCCAACAGTGAGGCATCCTGAGACCATTCATGTGTGGGGTTGCTTCTCAGCCAAGGGAGTGGGCTCACTCACAATTTTGCCTCAGAACATAGCCATGAATAAAGAATGGTATCAAAACATCCTCCAAGAGCAACTTCTCCCAACCATCCAAGAACAGTTTGGTGACAAACAATGCCTTTTCCAGCATGATGGATAAGTGGGGGTTCAAAACATCAAAATTTTGGGTCCATGGCCAGGAAACCCCAGAGACCTTAATCCCATTGAGAACTTGTGGTCAATCCTCAAGAGGCTCTGGACAAAAAAAAAAAAAAAAAAAACCTCACAAATTCTGACAAACTCCAAGTATTGATTAAGCAAGAATGGGCGGCCATCAGTCAGTATGTGGCCCAGAAGTTGATTGACAGCATGTCAGGGCGAATCGCAGAGGTCTTCAAAAAGAAGGTTCAACACTGCAAATATTGACTCATTGCATACACTTAATGTAATTGTCAATAAAAGCCTTTGACACTTATGAAATGCTTGTAATTTTACTTCAGTATACAATAGCAACATCTGTCAAAAAGGTCTAAAAACACTGAAGCAGCAACTTTGTGAAAACCAATATTTGTGTCATTCTCAAAACTTTTTACCATGACTGCACACTGGCGGTCATGAGTGCACACACACTGCAGAATTTGCCCACCACCGTTCCAATGTTGATAGTGATTTTTGGTTCGCTTATAAAATGAAACCAAACAAAATGATGTGCTTTGGTATGATCATCATCAGCTATTTATATAACGCCACTAATCTGATAAAATACGATCGTGGCAGTGTACACACTAATAAGATATATGTCCTGACAGTCGTTTATCATGTGATTAGCACAATAGTTGGGTGAAAAACCTGTAGCATGTACACAGTTTTATTCAGCATTTTACCGTAATATTGTCATAGGGAAATATTGAATTCCACTTGAGCTGTACAGCGCTGCGGAATTAGTGGCACTATATAAATAAATGGTGATGATGATGATGATGGATGTATTAAAATGCATCAGGAAGAATGTGTGTTCTTTCAGCACAAAAACTCAAGTGTGAACACACCACTAGGTATTTGGATAATGTGCATACGAATCTGGAGTACAAAAGGAGTGCTTGATCAGTTTTCCACCTGAAAAGATAACTCACCAGATCATCAAAAATAATTGTAAAAATAAACAGTACATATTATATACAGGCACAGCACACACTTTATTATGTTGGGAAAAAAAAGACATATGTCCATAAAATTCAACTATAAAAGCATAGTCCAGTTTGCCTCATTAGGGGAAATGTATTAGCTGACCTCATACTGGCAATTGGCCAAGTACCTAGTGAAGCACTACATCAGCACTGGCCAACCAGTGGCTCTCCAGGTGTTGTGAAACTACAACTCCCAGCATGCCTTGTAAGCTATTAGATGGCTAGCTAATGGCAACAGTGGTAGTCAGCATATCGATGCTGACTACCCCAACAACACTTACTCCGATGTCTTCACAGTGACCGACTCCTTCCCAACTGATGTGACCAATGACTTCAAGGCTTTGCGACGAATGAAGACGCTGGCGAGAGTTGATGACGTCACAGGCCGAGCGCGACGCTGTTATTAATGCTGTTATGGGGGTAATGTAGGTATGCGGGCATGGACAATGTACAACGCGTTTCAAAGTACATTGTCCATGCCCGCATACTTACATTACCCTCTTAACAGCGTTGACCGGTGATGTCATCAACTCTCGCCAGCGTCTTCATTTGTCGCGATGCCTTGCAGTCGTTGGTCACATCAGTCGGAAAGGAGCTGGTCGCTGTTAAGACGTTGGGGTAAGTGTTGTCGGAATAATGATCATCATTATTCCGTACCCCACCCAATGGCATGCTGGAGAGCCACAGGTTAGCCAGGCCTGCACTACATTGTGTTATTAACATCACTAAGCTGGTAAATTTTATTTTGCTAGGAAAATGTCCAACCCTTTCTTAATTTATATTGTATCTGCCATATAGCAGAAGCACATTCCAAGGCTATTACAGTAAAGAGCCCTTTTTACACTTAAGATTAATCTCTTTTCTTCCAGCTGCAAGGGGCGACCTCTGCCTTCTGTGCGAACCTTAAACTTAAAGTTTACCCAAGAATTTTCTTTAGTTGACCATTAATATTATTTATATAATTTGATCATGTTCCCCCTTAATCTTCTCTCCTCTAGTGTAAATAAACCTGAACACTCATACCCAAGATCTTCCATGCCACTTATTAATACAGTTGTCTTTCTCTGACCCCCCCTCCACCACCACTCTTAATGAAGGTTAAACCATATATTTTTGGTGATATGCAAGAGCATTTTGATGAGATACCTACATCTGCATATAATATACAGTTTTCATTCATAGGTTTCTGTTGAGCATGAATCAATACTGACATAAATATATTGTACTATATGTAACCATAGGATGCATAGTACAGAAGGAATATGCTACCATTTTTTATGTTAGTTTGGCCACTGCACCATTGGTGATTAGCTGAGCAAATAATATAGCAGTTTCCATTCATTTACAAAATATTCAGATAAATAAGTTTCTTGAAGCAGAATATTTATGCCACTGTGCTTTATTATACATTTGTACAAAACACAAACCTTAAAATTAACTCTACTTATAAAAAGGAAGGGGTGAACATGTCATCATTTATTTCAATAGATCCTAAATTTAATTAAACAAGAATAGTCATAACGTGGTTTCAAATGAAGACTACATCAAAAACTAATTTAATGAGCTCTTCAAGCAGACATTACAGTATAAGCATAGGTGATAATTAAGCCACTGTATATCTGAAGTACAGACTTCCAGGTATGCCACAAGCCTTTGAGTCAATGTTTTGCTTACTGGGTATTCAGAGCATGACACATGTCAATGTCCTATTTATAGGCAAACTATTTCATTCTTGCTAAAGCTCATTGGTGGAGAAGTGTGTGAAGGTATATAGAGCCAAACCCACTGAAGTGGGTGACACAGCTCCATTGGGACAAATATGTAATAATGTCCATCTATTTCTGGAGCACAGACTACAAGATATACCATGTACATTGGCTATAAAAAAAGGTATTCACCCCCTTGGACCTTTTCACATTTGACTGTGTCACAACATGGAACAATGGTGAATTTATCTGAATGGTATTCCTACTAATCAACACAAAAGTAACGATAATGCACTAAAAACGTAATCCAACCATTTGTCCAGATTGTGAGCAATAAAAAAAAAAAAAAAAAAAAAAAAAAAAAAAGTAAAAAAAAAAGTGATTGCATTAGTATTTACCCCCTGCTAAATCCATACTTTATTTCCTCTGAAGTAATCAACTTTCTTCACTGGTCACATTAACAGTTTATTGAGTCCACCTGGCTGCAGGTAAGGTGTGTCACATGATTACCAGTCTCTGTGACCTCCCCCCCAGGTAGTTGGTGTATTTCCAAGCAAAGACTACAAAATAAAGACAAAACATTCCAAACTAATCCAGGACAATGTCATTGAGAAGTACCAAGCAGAAAAGGGGTACAAGAATATTACCAAGGTTTTGGATATACCCCAAAGCACAGTTAAGTGCATCATACAAAAATGGAAAAGATATGGAGTCATTGTAACAGAGTGTCTGGGCGAGGAGAACTGTAGTAAGGGAGGCCAATTTCAACTCTAAAGCAGCTACAGTCTTCCATGCACATATACTCCCATCTTTGTGATGGGACAACAATATCACGCATGCGTCATAAATCTGGGTTATATGGCAAGAAGAAAGCCCTTGGTGAAAAATTCAAATCAAAGCCCAGCTACAGGTTGCCCAAAGACATGTGGGAGACATGACCATGTGGAAGATTCTCTGGTCTGACGAGACCAATATTTCAGCCTCAATGCTGAGCGCTATGCTTGGTGCCAGCACTGCACATCACACTGAAAACACATTCCCTAGAGTGAAGCACGGTGGTGGCAGCATTATCTTATGGGGAGGCTTCTCTGCAGCAGGGACTGGAAAGCTCATAAAATAAATAATGGGGGTGAATACCTTTTTATAGCCACCGTACATACAGCGTTCTCAGTAAATGCTTTGCTTGCCTCAGATTATTTAAATCTTACCGTCACAATTGTAGGTTTCCTTAGGATGCGCATTAAGAGTCAGAGATTCGCTATTGCTGTTATTACCAGTGCTTTCTATGGCAGAAAGCGTTGTACTCTGCAGATTACTGCATTTGTCCTCACTGTGATCTGGACTGGAGACAGACTGATTGTTTATCATATGAAGAATGTGGTCTTCTGTGTCTTTAACACTCCAGAGAGAGGCATATACAATCCTTAAAAAAAACAATAATAATTAATAAATAAAATAGTTCTAGGCTCAAATCTAAACATTGTTAACTTGATGACAATAATAAATATCTTGATAACAAATCTGTTCTATACAGGTTAGAGAATGGAATTTCTTCCCTCTCAAATCCACAATTGCATTATTTAAATAAAGCACAGACAGCTTTGGATGTTACACTTATGATTATTTTAGGGCCAATGTGAGCCTTTTGAACTACTGTGCTATGCTATTCTGCCTGTACGTTGCTTCTGCGATTCTTTTTCATGATCCTTTTAATAATGTACGTTTGACTATGTCCTGAGCAACTTTTTGCTATTCCTCTTCATGGACAGGGATAGAATACTTCATAGCCAGTCAGTTATACTGACTGTTTAAAGCAGCCCAGATTATTTGAGCAGAGAAGTGTGCTGAGCTTGCGGCTGGTAATTTTGTAAGTGAGGGCAGGGCATACAACAGCTGTGGCCTGTAGCCAAGCAGATCATTACAATTGGACTCCATTCGTTATTTGTATGGTTACAGAGGTTGCTACGGAAAGATCAGTTATTCAACAGTGTGTTTTAAAGCTTAAACAATATTCTCTGTTTTTAATATTAAAAAGATCCATTGTGAGAGGAGTCACATGATCAGTACATCTTACATCAGGGTATAGAATTAAGGGAACATACAAATACTGTAAAGTGAATGGACTATAGCCATGAAGAATTTCAAAAGGCAAAGCTCTGTGCAGGGACAAAACCTTCTGTACCTTTAGAAACTACAGAGCAGCTGCAGGGCCAATCCCATTTTCTCCTCCCAATCCCAATCTCTATAGCGCAGACCCTTGTTATGCACTTCTCATTTGTCCAAACACCCATAAAACTGATATTCTAATATAATGTCAAAGTGTATTTGGCCTGTAGGACCAGCTGCAGTAAAATAGCCCATAAAGGAATAAAAAGAGAGGGTGAAATAAAACAGGAGTTCTAAAAATTGCAAAAAAAAAACCCCCAAAAAAACCTAGGTCCCAGTGAAACCAAGGACTGCAGCATTATCAGGGCCGTAACTAGAGTTGTGCGACAGGGGCGGCCGCCCAGGGCGTAACAATGAAGGGGGGGGGGGTGGTGCAATTTAGGAATATTTAAGGTTCATTTGGTTAAAATTGAGGGCTGGGGGGCGGCATTTGCCTTTCTCGCCCCAGGTGCTAGAATTCTAGGTTACGACTCTGGGCATTACCACGCTTCTGCATGAGGTGAGAGTAAAAAAAAAATCACATTTTTAAAAATCAGAAAAAGAATGTTTTGATGTAACCTGAAACTTACTTTAGAAAAGCTTTTATTTCTGACGGCTCCACATTTTGCACAGTGAAGGTATCCTCCGTCTCCTGTCTTGTAACAAACATGTAGAACTTTGGAGCTCTTGCCATAACCACAGCCTTATGCACTTTAAACTTTGTCTGTCCAACATTCAGAGTGAGATCTGTGTGGATTTCATCATTTAAAAGCCTGCAGAGGAAATTAGTAGTATATTGAATTTGGCACATACATGTTCAAATGACAGTCAATGGTCAACCTGAATGTACATCCTGTACAATTTTAGATCATATTTTGATTGGGAAAGAAAAGTCACCCAATTGGTCATAATTCCTACAATACCAAATAAAGTCAAACAAATTTGGTAGCCATCACCTATGTGTGCATGGCAACCATTCACAGAACACAAAAGTTTTAAAGAGTATACAATTGTATTGTTAACTAGTTCATACATGTTCATCATCATTTATTTATATAGCGCCAGCAGATTACGTAGCACTTTACAATTAGGAACAAACCGTAATAAAACAATACTGGGTAATATATACAGGGATCTATGCATCAATAAGACTAGTAAATATGCATATTTAGCTGTACCGCTAAGATGCACCATGCCGGGGCTGCTCTATGACCCCTATGATGCAATCTTTTATTCTTATTTACAGGCAGCTTAGCGCTGCCGGTGATAGGAGAAAGTGCTGTGCACAACTTCCACTGTACTGAATTCTGCGAAGAAGAGGCTTCAGCAGAATCCCATAGGAAATGACAGATAACGCCATCCTGAGATGGCGTTCTGTCTACACAATGTACAGCTTATCAAAGCTTGATGCATTGCTGAACATCGCAGTCGTCATATTAATCTATGGGGACTGCGATGCTGAACGGTATTTGCCTAAGCGGAGGAGATTTCTGTGCACGTTTGAAAGAGCACAGAGTAGGAGAGATACGGATGGAATGAGGGAGGTCGTTCCAGAGAAGGGGGGCTGCACGGGGGAAGTCTTGGATTCTGGAGTGGGAAGTGGTGATAAGAGTGGAGGAGAGGGGGCGGTCGTTGGCGAGCGCAGGGAGCGGGCAGGAGTGTGAATGTAGAGGAGGTTAGAGATATAAGGGGCAGTAGAGTGGGAGAGAGCCTTGTAAGTGGTGGTGAGGAGTTTGAAAAGGATTCTGTAGGGGAAGGGAAGCCAGTGTAAGGCAAGGCAGAGAGGGGGGGCAGAGGAGGAGCGGCGTGAGAGGAAGACGAGTCTTGCGGCCGCATTGAGTATAGAGTGTGGATAATGAGAGAATATACTAACATCTGTGTGAAGGGAAGATGAGTGGTTAAAACCTTTTGGGGCGTAGTTTTCTGTAATACGTGATTTTTGCTATATAGATAGGAACTTGCAACTAATAAAGCAGAGTTTATTTGTACACTCAAACCATGCAGTGTATTTAATCCTCTCCAGTTGATGAGCTCATAACTGATAATCTGACACTTACAGGTGAACAATCTGATATAGATCTCCCCCTTCCTCGACTGCGTCTCCGTTTCTCCCGTCTCTCCATCTCATCCATGTGTCTGTCTGTCTTCCCCTCCCTTTAGATTGTTCGCTCCTTTGAGCAGGGCTCTCCTACCTTCTGTTTCCATCACTTTTAACTGCACTCTCCAGCTACTCAGCTCACCTCCTCTCAGTCCCTCTGCCCTCTGTCTCCTCTCGCTTCTCTCCGCTCCCCTCAGTGACTCTCAACCTGTCATCCGTGCCCACCCTCTTGAGCCATAGTTACCTGCCTGTACTCACTTTTCCCCTCCCTCTCTTTCATGCTGTGCCTGAGCCCCCAGAGTTATAGTGCTTACTGTTACTTGTACTGTGCCATTGTTTGTCCTTGTACGGCGCTATAGATACTTTGTGGCGCCCTATAAATAAAAATTAATAATAATAATTTGACACAATCTATGGAACATGTTTCAAACTCTTATGAAAAAAGAGCTCTATCTGTACCTTCTAAGATTAAGAACCAACATTCCCTGTGCTTATTAGTAGTGAGCAGTATTTCTCAAAAACACAGACAAGGCATCCCTGTAACCAGGCCCTAAATGTTCCTGTTCAATGCCGGGAGGTATGAAAACGAGGACTATACATTACCTGAGCAAATCTCTGCTAAGCTGGTCACACAGGACATCTCCAAGCCTGCGCCGCTCAGCCACATCTTTGGCATAAAAGCCCTTCAGCTCTGGCCGGCCAGACAATGCCATCACCAGTGGTTGTAGGTTGTTGGCATTACAGGAAAGGGTCATTCAAAAACTTTCGATAATCTACTTTACAAATAGTCACATGATGAGCTGCAGCCCCATCTGTGGTCACACAAGCTCTGTGCCTGCACTTACATATACAGGCTGCAGCTATTCCCTGTCTTCAGAGTTTCCAGCACTACTAAGCCCGGCACAGTAACTAAGACAACCGCTCAGGGCCGCAGAGCACTGCCCTGCTGCAGCACATCACACCGGGCCTAATGGAGGAGCAGCGGATCCGCACAACACAAGCTCGCACACTGCCGAGTAAATGACGCAGCAGATACCAGTGCAAAGTGCATCTTGTACTTTTGTTTTCGAACCTGAGCTGCTACCCGGTTCAGTGACGTCATTCCCGGAAGTACCGCCTCTAAGCGCTGCAGACCAATGGGCGGCGGTAAGCTGGACATCCTTCTATTCCTATTGGACGCTATAGAACAGTTGTCCGGGAGACAGTCACTAACACTCACAGTGATCACAGGGGGCATGCAACACACATCTTACCTGACATGCAGCACAAGTTTAGTCGCCTCTTGATTAGAGGATGGGTCCTCCAGCCCTGTGAACTTACAATTACCAGCATGTCTACGCCTGGCAATTAGTACACAATTAACCGTTTATTTAGTGTGAAATTTAGTTAATCTTATACTAAGTTTAGTAAGTGCAGATGGGAGGTTCCGCCCCTGTCCTGTGTTATCTGAGACAGTACCAGTTTGTAAATAATTTCTCAGTGCAATTCCTATTTTTCAATATTTACCACCTGCACGGTAAAATTCCTCTGTATATGCAATTATATCTATTCTTATGAGCTTTGTTTAATTTTATTATTTACATTTATTTATTACAGCTGGATGCATATGGGCACCAAATAATGCTTATAAAAAAAGGACATGTATATGTTGAGTTGGACATATCTCAAAATGCATCTAACTCAAATCAGTATTTACACCAGGCGCTTATTCCTAACACTGCATATCTGTGTGTATCTAGCAAAATGAAAACACGAGGTATTGGTTTACATGTTGATCAAAGCTGTTAAGCCTGCATCCCAGCGTCAAGAGCACCTCATTGTATGCAGGCCCTACACTGACCTATATGTTTAAAATGCAATTAAAATCAGATGCACTCATCTCCAAGGTGCTTATACATAGCAAGGGCTAGATATGTCGACTATTTCTATCATAGCCAGCATTAACTTTTTCAGCACTTTGTGCTACAGTAGGTCTTCTGATTGGACCAGATGGGCTGGCCTGTTCGCCGGTTCACCAATTGTCCTTCCTTGGACCACTTTTGGCAGGTACTAACCACTGCATACCGGGAACACTCCAGAAGACCTGTCATTTTGAGATGCTCTGACCCAGTCGTCTAGCTATCACAATTTGGCCCTTGTCAAATTCGCTCAGATCCTTACGTTTGCCTATTTTTCCTGCTTCCAACATATCATCTTCGTGAACTGACTATTCATTTTCTGCCTATTATATCCCACCCCTTGGCAGGTGCCATTGTAACAAGATAATGTTATTTACTTCACTTGTCAGTGGTTTTAATGTTGTGGCTGATTGGTGTATATACTTATGCCTAATGACAGAGATGAGATGTAGCTTTACACTGTTATTTGTAAATGCTAGTTTTTCCACAATATAGTAATGTATTGAAGTACCACATAGTTGCCTACTCTCCCGGAATGTCCAGGAAGACTCTCAAATTTATGGGAGTTCTCCCGGACTCCTGTGAGAGCAGTCAATTCTCCCTGATCCTAGCCAACTGTGCAAAGTAAACAAAGGGGGGGGGGGTGGGGGGGCTTAGTGATGTAATGGACACATCATCGTGGCCCCAACCCTTTTTTTTATAGGTCCTGGATAGTAATGCCCATTTTGGGAGTGGGGAGCGGGGCTAATGACACAATTCTTCAAGCCCCGCTCCCACACACACACACCTGCCCCCCGGACCTCCTGGGAAACATCTTGCCAATGTTGGCAAGTATGAAGTACCGGAAGTTTAATTATTGGATAAAAGTGGTAGTCAATATTTTATGTACACTAATATTGGTTGCAATGCAATTAGTACACAATCAAATAACTATTTTAGCAAATAACATAAGAGTAAGTTTATTCTATTTATTGTAGTTAATATAAAATATAATGTGGTGAAAAAGCTAATTAATGTTTCCAATATATTAATTACATCGAGTTTGGTCTTATTCTGTTCGCAATCGCATGAGAACGTTTCCAGTGTTATTTATGTAGTGTTTGCACATTGTGAATGCTAGTTATAAATATTATCACTTTTCATATAACAAATAGCAACTCCAGAGAGGTCATAAAAGAACCGGTTTATACAGGTCCAGGTGTGGGAGCCTGAGAAGGTACACCTGGCTATCTCAAGGAACAATGATCAGAGTAATCAACCAATGGGATGTTGAGTTCTTGGGAGGTCAAGACCCATAGACATGAATGTGGACCTTAATATTGTGCCTATGTATCTGTGATGTCACTGCTTTTTACAACTGTACAGTGTTTAAATTTTTCACCTCTGGCTCTGGAAACCAGAGCGTTCTGATAGAAGCTTGTATTAGTGCTAACAGCGCAAACGTATGCATGCCAAACTTTGCCTTGTAATACTTTGCGAATAAAACTTTTGTGCTTTGGAACCACAGTAATCGCATCGGAGAATCCTTATTTTATACGATACTACAGACGTAACAATATACACAAGAAACAATAGTGTGTTGGCTGTTGTTAATAAATGCGAGAGTCCTGAATGAAGAATTTATAACCTCTAACGGTAAAAATTGTGTCTACTTAAATGTCATGGAATTTGTAAGTGGTTTACAGAACGTAAAAGAGAGATTGGCAGAACATATATGAGAGATTGGCAGAACATTTAAGAAACATTAAAAGGGATTTTTAAAAACATTCAGTTTTTCTGAATAATCCTCTTGGTGCAGTAGTCTAAATGGAAACTACAAATAAGTACTGAGAATGAACATCTCCCACTTGATATGATATAGTCACAAAGCTAATGAGTTAAGTACTAGGAGCTGATAAGTCAATACACAAGCAGCCAATATGAAGCTGCTAGATAGTGCTGCTGCTGGTCAATCCAAGGACCTTGAATTATACCTCTTGTTGCGTAAAATAACCCTTCTTAACGTTTATGCTAAGTCTTGTTATGGGAACTGGAATGAAATGTAGACAAAAGGACTTTATTTATGCCATAATATTATGGTACAGCAAGTTGCAACGTTTGGCTTTGCAGTCAATACAAATAGCCTTGTTTATATTGGCAAATTCTTAATCTAAAGCAAAGTTAATAATTGGGATGGCAACAGAATCTGACAGCATGGTTGAAAGCATTCATTTTGCTATATATAAATGTTTGTGTCTAAGCTACTATCAATCCTACACTATACATACACGTGTATGTGTTATTGTCACATATATTTTCATATTTAACAAGGAGTTAGTATTACAGTGCTCTCTCGTTATACCAGTCCTTTTAATCCTTGTTTTACTACAAGCTATATTCTCTGCACAAAACTGCATTAAGAAGTAGTTATTCACTTATATGTCACACAATTCATACCACAACTCAAATTATAAAAACAGCTTTTGATCTGTGTTTTAAGCTGGATGTATAAAGAGGGAGCATTAGCTTTGAATCTAATTGGGAATATATGAAAGTTGTTAGCAGGCAGTTATCAATAGCAGTTTTCTAGGTGTAAATGTCTTCAATTCTTTATACAATTTCTTTAGTCTAATTTGTGGCAGAGTATTACATTTATCCCGCGACCTTGAGTTTTTAAGATTCAGGAGGGGCTGGTAAGTCCCATGCTCTTGTAGCAGAAAGCAGCAGTGAAAAATTGGTGTGGCCAAACAGTGTGGGTGTGGCTTGTCTAATGTAGGTGTGGTTTACACAGCCAATGAAATATATGAATAATTATTTTTTGTTTCAAAGGGCTATATAATGGTGGTCTTTTTTAAAACTATACTACTTAGGGGCAGATTCAATTAACCGCGAGGTGCCGCCAGACGTCTCCTCGATGTCCAGCTGCAGCTAATACGGTACAGAAATCTCCACTCATTCTTCTACGCATGTCTATGTGACACAAGGGAAAAGTAAAACTCCTATGCAATATGTCTCTGCGGACTGTTCTGGAGGCACATCGCGTCACCTTAGAGCTAATTGAATCTGCCCCTTACAGTAGTATATGGTGATATCTAAAGGGGTTGAAGTTTGTTCTCCAGTTTTATTAGTTGGCCTCTGGATTCCATTTCTAGCCTTTTGGCCTCAAAGACTTTGTTTGCCCTGCTTGTGCATAGAATTTATGACAGGAAAGCACCTTGTGGACATCTAAATGGACCAAGAGTGCAGATGTTCTCAAAGAGTCTATAATTGCTCTCTACCAGTTCCTGAGCTTCTGAGGCAGTGATCCTATCCTCTGCTTCCATGCGTTTCTCCATGGTGGTTTTTTAAACCAACTAAAACAGCTTTAAGGGTACACCAAAATATAGAGAGTTATCTTCCGCTGAGTTGGTATGGAAGAAGAGATGCAATGTAGATTTAAGAACAACATTTGGCATCACTTGAGACATGAGAAGGGGGAATTCTAATGGAGGAACTCTTCCAAGTCCATAAAACAGGGACGTGACCAGAGCATGCTATTGGTAGGTTTTTAATTCATTCATTGTCCTAAAATTTGGGTGGGGCATTGAAGGATACATGCATTTTTTGTATGGTCACAACAGCAGCTTTATTCAAGAAAATCAGTCTAGTCGTGAAATATAATAATATCGGGACTTGTGTTACACTGTTTTGAGGATTTCAGACCCCACACAATTATAGATATAAAAATAGTCATAATTGTATCCCAAGGGGATGATTGGAATTGTTGCTAAAAATTCCAGAGTAAGGTCCTCAACCTTGGACCTAATATGGCATTTCCTAGCTATTCCATAGCTCCAAGTCTCCAAGTGATACTGATGACTGGTTATTTATGCATATGTTTTATCTAAAGATGTTTAGGGGAATAAATGCCAGGGGCAGGCTGGGCTAGAGGGCTTGGGGCACCTTCCCCCCAGGCCAGTTCCATAGTGATCTATCTTGGGCTGAGTCACTGGGCCACCTGCATTTTTTTCCCATTAAAATAGGCTGTTAAGTCGAGTCTTGCCCCCTGGGCTAAAATTTGCCAGCCCTCCCCTGCAGGGGATAGTATGAAGTTTCCTCCCCTCTCTCTACTCTCCCTAAGCTCTTCACTTTCCCCTGGTTTATGTCTTTCCCCATATGTACACAAAAAGATATTTTCAATACAAGTGCATCTGTTGGAAATAGAATAAGACTAGGTCTACAACAAATTGTTTACATCATGTACATTTATTATTATGTAAAAGATATAGGGCCTGATTCATCAAGGAAAGCAAAACAAATTATAATGAGTTAATAAGGCATATGCACGTTCAAGGTAGAGCGTACATAGGCAATACATTCCTTGATCAATACAGTAGTAACTCATGTGATGAAAAATCTAACACACATATCATTGCATTTTTATTTTCTCCTCTATGTGATTTACGGCAAAGGCACCAAACTGCACTGCATACAGTGGCGGATCCAGGGGGGGGGTGATCGGGCTATTCGCCCCCCCCCCCCTAGCAGCAAAAAGTTAGGTCCCAGCCGCCGATTAAAACGGGAGGGGCGGGGCTAAGCGCGAGCAGGGGAGGGGGCTAAATGGGGGCCAGCCAATCAGAGTGGTCCCAGCCGGCGACCACAACGGGAGGGGGCGGGGCTAAGCGCGGGCGGAAGGTGGGGTTAACGCAGGCCAGCCAATCAGAGCAAAGGAGGGGCGTGATTATGCAAAATCGCCCCCCCCTAAACATAAAGTCTAGATCCGCCCCTGACTGCATACTACCTTTTTATTCCTGATTGACAGAGGAACACACATGCATGCAATTCCTTCATTACCCCCATTCACCTTATTACCTTAAAGTACTCAAGTTTCATGATATTGACATCATATTAACCCTTTCTCTACATTACCTCAACTCCGTGTAGTATGCTATGATAACAAAAACCCCTTTATAACATATTTTACTCACAAATGTGTCTCATTATTACACATTTGATTTAAAACACACACAAAGGTTTTTTCAAACGATTTTTATATGAAAATCAACAAATTGGCAATTAACAAAGCTTTATAAATTATAAATATTTTATTTATCTTCACCAGAAAAAAAAAATGTAAAGAGTATACTTTAACATCACAACATTATTACATGTTAGAGACATTTCTCTATGGGTGTAGTTTGTTCCCACATGATTATAGCAGAGTGCAGCTACTTTAATAGAAATTCTATGAAACATTCACCTTAGTGTGAACACCGTACTAGCCAGCGGACTGCATTTTGGAGCCACATGCAGATATATTGGTGGGGTTTGCTTTAGAACAAGCACTTATTAAACCCATGAAGTCAGACACCTGTAGAATAGCAAATTTTGCCTAGTTCTTGCCAATATTCTTCTGTTGGAAAAAATATAACACATTAGTCTTTTATTAAATGTTATTTCTCCCTCTTACATGCATAGATACCTAGATATAATGTTAGGCTTCAATGTTAATAATCAAATACCACACATGGACCATTACTCCACCATTGGCCAAATAAAAACACCTCTACACCACTTGCATATAGACGTGAGCTTGGAGGTTTAGGAAAATGTCAGTATCGTAAAGTGAATGTAATCACATACTGATACTAAAACATCACTTTAACATAGCAGGCCTTTTTCCAACGAGGGTTATTACAAGCCACAGTACTTTCTCTTCTATACTGAGATAGATCAAACTGTAATCAATTTATTCAAATTATGTTTTTTAATTGAGAATCTACACCTTGCAATTTTACCCCTGAGATCTGCTAGGAGCACAATTGTGCGCCTGGTGCCAAACCTCCGCCTCCAGCACATCTCTGCAGCCCTTATTGCTGCATTCTTCTGCTCACTACTGATGTAACGAGCAGCAGGAATAAAGGCAAAAAAAAGATGTTAATAGCAAATGTACACTGCGCTAAACAGGCCTAAAACAGCATTACCATAGCAGCAATGGGACCAAGGTATCCCTCCTTGACACATTAACCAACAAACATAAATTTATGTCCCAATTGCACTCACAGTAATGTGAAAGTCAATAGGAGTGAGGCCAAAAAATGGCAAACCATATGAGCTAATATGTAACCAATAAATGAGAGTATTGTATATATTAATATTCTTATAAATCAAAACACGATATTGGATTGAGGCAGGAATCTAACATGCAATCAAATACAACCAATAGATGGTAATATTGTGTATCAATGACAATACCATATACTGTATGTAGATATAGTATAATATTAATTAAATTGGCATGATGACCAAATAAAACCAACAAACAAATCCAAAATTAATTAATTAATAAAAGGCAAAAAATATATATAAAAATATGAACAAAATTAAAAATGAAATTAAAATAAATTAAAACCTAATGTCCAATCCAATGGAGTCCAGAAATGTATATTCCGAAAAATGGTTGAAATGTCACATGTGTAAATACTGATGGTTTTCAAATGTAAGTCCCCATGTTGTCTTGGGAAGGATGATACCTCAAATAAACAAGCCAGAAAACAGAAAGAGAATCAGAACACAATTGCAATGAACTAATTGTTATGAGCAATAGGATATTTAGGGGGGTATTCAATTGTTAGCGTTAACGAAAAAAAACGAGCGCTCAAAAAATCTTAGCGTTAATACGGTAATTACTCGCGGAATTTCAGCTTGTGAGTAAACTACCATATTAACGCTTTTCACGCGCAATATTACCGTATAAACGGTAATATTTTTTGAGCGCTTATTTTTTTTCCATTAACGCTAACAATTGAATACCCCCTTAAGACTGCTAATATCATAAAGATTTGGAGGAGTATATAAGGAACTAAAAAAGATTGGACTGTAATCCTAATATGTCAAAAAGGAGATATTTATTAAATAAAGGATACAATAAAACCATAAAATGACCATGTGTACATATAACACTAGCAGAGAATAGGTGACAGCCACTCTGTTGGTTCACGGCTGGGGAAGCACGGATAACACGGATAGGCGAAATGGCCAAGGAAAAAGAAAAAAGAAAAAGGGGGGACCATCGGTGAAATACACAGAACGGGACTGTCCGTCGGTGGTATCCAGATATCTCATTAATGGAAACGGCTCACCGTGGTGGAGGATTGTGACGGAAGTCCTCAGAGTCTGTGTTGTCCGCCCGATGCTGATCGCGTGCGTTCCAAGCCGGAATGCAGAAACGTCACTTCCTGGTGTAGGAGGGTCCGAAGTGAGATCGTAAAGTCCTGTGTTAGTCACCAACGCGTTTCGTCTCCTCAGAGACTTTTTCAAGGTAACTGTTAGCTGCCCCCCGTATATTGGTTTTGGTTTTGGATGTGATTTTGGTTTTAAAACGTCTTTGTGTTTTGGTTTTGTTACAGGTTTTGCCCAAAAATTCTGAAAGGTTTTAGTTTTGGATCTGGATTTAATTAAAAATTGTGAAAAACTATGTAAAATGATGTGATTTTGAGCTGTTTTTGCTCCTGTATTACTATGTATAGCATTAACATTTTTTTTACAATCATTTACAGTCTATTTTCTAATGATCTCTTCACAAAGAGTCCAAATTTTCACTAATTTTGACCAAAGTCTGCAACGAGCTGTCTGGCTACAATAAGTGACAGATTAGCGGCAAAAATACATGGCAGTTTACTAAAAGATATAATCACCATTTCTGTTTGTATTTTCTTTCAATTCAATTCCATACCTCACATTATAAGTCAAAGTTTCGGTCGTACATTTGGACCTTTGTTAAGACAACCACATAGAACAACAGAAAAGACAGGTATTAAAAAAAAATGTAGTTACCTGACTTCTTATTGTCACGTCTGAGGAATTTTCTGTACCCAGACTGTGTTATGTCTCTGGAACGAACTGATGGCTATGTGCACAAAGCTGGGGGATTTTATTGGGTTCCTTTGCATGGGAGAAAAAAATCTGGTACAGGTGGAGGTTGCTGAGAGATTATTAAATATGAATGGCACTGGAGAAAGGGAAGAAGTCAAGAATAGCAAGACAGTAATCAGATTTAGCAAAGGGGACCAAGCTGGAACTGTATGCTGGACTGGACTGAAATCGGATTGCTGGACCGGACTGGAATCGGATTACTGGACCGGACTGGAATCGGATTGCTGGACCGGACTGGAACTGGATTGTTGGATGCGTTGTCTGGGCAGAATTAACTGAATAGACTGCCGACTGTTAGATACCAGGTTGGCGTCTGAGGAATCAACTTTGCACTGGCAATGGGTTAGAGTAAATCCTTTTATAGGAACTGCCGTCCCCTGATTGGAGGCTGCGGTCAGATGAGCTGAAGCAGCACTCTTACTGGCTGAAAGGAAGCATGTGACATAATCCAAGATGGCGGTACCAAGGCACTGCTATTGGAGGGAACACTGGAGTGGAGTTAGACTTGGCAGCATCTTGCAGGGAGGCCTGAGACCAGCAGAGCCTGCGGACCACAGGAACAGCCAAGAAAGATAGTGGAGGTGCAAGTAACAGGACATGAGAGTCCTGTGCGAGACACTTATGCAATCCCAGATTGTCAACAGTTGCAGCTCATCATGATTCATTCCAAACCTGATGCATTCCAGTCTGAACCACATAAACCGGAAGTGCCAAACCTGGATGTGCCAAAATCGGGATTACACAAATAGGTTTTCACTATAACAATCTGTCAGGATCTGCCTTCACCTTTTATTGCAGCATTGCATATGCATGCTGTTTTGTATCGGCAGCTCCTGCCTCTGGGACTATATTGGACTTGTTACATTAAATGTATCCTGCAGTACCTCTTATCTACCAGAGTTACTGCTATTGTCTTTTCTCTTCTCACTGTTAGGGGTTTACTAGCTGTACTAGCTAATCATTCACACCTGATTGTCTCCTATTTATACCTGCCTCTCCCAGTTACCTGTGCTGGTCATTGTTATGTTGCTGTTCCAAATTGTTGTGCTCACTTGTTTCTCCTGTTCTCTGGAACTCCTATAAGCTGCTGCCGTCATCCCTGTATCTGAATTCTCTCCATTCATCCAGTCCACCTGCACCAGTTGTATTCCTTGTTACTAGTTCTCAGCATCACCCAGAAATCCTTGTTTATTGTCTGCAATACTCAGTTCCTATCATTTCCTGTTATCTCTGATTTATACCTGTTCTAACAAATATTATGTGTTTTATCATATCCCGGACTCCATAGCTGTTATTTTCAACTTCCAGCATTAAAGCGTGACACAACCAAACACAGGTGAGTCACTGTCAAACCTGCCTAGCAGGTGTGTATTTCCCAAGAGTACCTAAGACATGCACCAAGGAGGTGCAATAACACACCTCCACTATCAAATGCACACTCTGGCGGTGTGCATTCCAGTCTGAAATGTTTTACCTGCTGCCTTCATGTTTGCAAGTGACTGACTGTTTTCAATATTCTCCTCATTTATTGGCTCTGTGGCCATGTGTGAGCTGAGGCACTTACATCACGGATCCCTTCTATGCCATATCTAAAATGGCAAATTTCCTCTCACCTATCCTTAATGGAATTTCTGTCATTCAATCACAATAGTGGGCCGTTCCCAGGCAATTAGAGGCATTTCAATGCCTGGGCGTTCACACACAACCAATGGCAGTAGAATATGCCTCAGCAGACACTATATAAGGTTGGAAAGTCAGTCATAGTGCTTTGCCATTTTGTGATCCAGGCTGTATTTATTGCTGTAGAATATATATATTTGTCTGGTATTGTTTGCTATTATATCTGATTTGACAATATGTCTTCTGATGAATAGATGGCTGGGAAAAGCCAATCTTCCTCCACTGAGCTTGGCAACCAAATTTCTCCCAATGTGAGGTGGAAATCCGTGTGCAGCTGGGGGTGGATCGGATGCACCATGCCAACTGGCAGTTATCCATCCTGGTAAAGCACCGCATTTGGGAGTCCATCATGGAGCAGGCCAATGTCGTGGCTCCTATTCAGAGGTCTGTGACTGAGGTCATGAAAACGGCAAACACATGTTTTTTTGGGAGTGTGGTTATGTTGTGCTCTGCATTCATTATTAAAATATATACCTCCTTTTAATATTGTCAAACACAAAACTGTTGTGCAAGGCATCGAAATACCAAAACCTTTTATAACTATAGCAATTTAAATATTTGAAAGCTTACATTGCAACCTGTTTTAAGTGTAAAAAAAATATTATGGATGTGTAGTAGTTTGTGATTTTGTGTGATCTTTAGGCCAAATAAAATATTACATTTACATCTACTATATATATGTATGCAACAGTATTTTAAACTTTTGTTTTTGGCAGTATACATTGCAACTTTCTTCACTTTGAACATTTCACATGGGTGACAAGACTTTAAGCAGCGCCTTAAGGGCAAACAGAGTCCACAGCAGACATGCCAGGGGGACAGGTGGTGGTCCCATGGTGTCCTTAGATCTCAGTAATCTGGAGCGCAAAGTATTGGCCTGCATAGACCAATTGGTGCAAGGCATGGAGCGTATTGATACTGGAGAGAGCCCTCAGAATACATGCATTAACTATTCAAATGACTGTAATATTGTGACTCAATAAATCTAAACACCCCCACCAGGGGCGAACGCAGGGTTTAGAAGGGGGGGTTTCCGCCCCCCCGGGAAAAAAAAAATAGAGCGAGAGAGAGCTGCTGTGCATGCACAGCAGCTCCATTTCAGCGAGGCTGAATTCTACAGCAGCCGCGGCGTTGTCAAGAAGCATCCGCGGCAGTGCTGTATAATACTACAATACAGCACTGCCGCGGGCGCTTCTTTGACAGCGCCGCGGCTGCTGTACAGTATCGTTGGTTCCCGGAGGGGAGGGGTTTCTGGAGAACCAGAAACCCCCCCTGCGTGCGCCACTGCCCCCCAACAATGTAAATATGCCCATGTTTTAACAATGAATCTCCACTTGCCTTTTTACAAATCTGTCCCTCCTTCCCCAGTGACATCTGCTGCCCCTCCAGCCCCAGTGGCATCTGCTGTCTGGGTGATCCGGAGGCAGATATTATCGAGCAGCACAGGGAATGTTGGGCCAATGGACAAATGAGGGTGCAAGTCCAAATAATTTTGTTTCTTTTCACGTGTGTTTGTGTGTGTCACTAATCTTTGTTGTTTGTTCCACTCAATACAAAATTTCGAAAAAAATATGGTTTCCGAGGTTATTTTGCCATTTATAGTAAGCATTACATTCGAAGCAAAAAGTACATGTAATATAAGATGAAATCAAAAGATCACATATGTCTTGAAGGCTGAATAATCTTGCAACATACTTCTAACTTCATACAGCTAACAAAGCTTGGCCCATCCAAATATGTAAACTTTTTTTTTTATAATTCGTTACTTTTGAAAGGTCAGTCGAGAATACAGAAAACAGAGGAACAGGACTGTGGCATAGAGAGAGAAGGATACATAAATCACAGGGAAAATGCCATAGTACATCCAGGTCAAATATAGAAACACACATTGCAAGAAGATCAAGAACGAGATTCAGCAAAATACCATTTTTTGTTTCCTCTTTAAGAGCTTATAATTAGCAAGAATAAAACAATCAACGGAAACGAGATTGGATATGGGGGGGGGTACTGGAGGGGGGAGAGAAGGGGACCACGAGATAGAACCATGAGGATAGCCTCAAACTAAACAGTATAGAATAGGCCATAGGGAGTGAAGGGGGGGACCATTGAAAGGTACACTGTTCACCTCACATTGCCCCTCCCCCCAGAGGCCAGCGCATGGGGAGGCGGGGAGACGCGAGACTACATTCAGTAAACAGCCAAGGGTCCCAGACTTGAAAACATAGCCCCTGTCATGAAGATAATAAGTTATCTTCTCATAGCTGCAACATGCCATGTCTGGCGTTTAAATGTGGAGAGAAATGGAGGTGAAGTGTTTTTCCAGTTCAGAGCTATTATAGGTTTTGCTGCTGCTAGTATGTGCGCAGCCAGTTTCCTAGAAAATTTATCAAGATCTTGATGGAAGTAATAGAGCAAGAATATCTAGGGATCCTTTGACATCGGAGCCTCAGAGAGAATTCAAGAGACCATGGACCAAGTCCCAAAAGGGGGCGATACTTGGACAGGTCCACCATATATGTAGCATTATGTCCCCGGGACCACAACTCCACTAGCACTCAGGAGAAGACGAAGGAAACATTTTGTGAAGTTTTGTGGGAGTATAAAACCAATGATAGTAAATTTTGTAAGAGGTATCTTTGATTTTGGTGGAGATTGAACTTTTGGCTATTCCCAATCTCATGTCTTCTCACACTTCCTGGCCCAGTGGGGGGTGGTCCAAGATAACATAGTAAAATAGTAACATAGTTGATGAGGTTGAAAAAAGACACCAGTCCATCAAGATCAATCTATTTTGGATCTCCTGCGATTTCCCATTCAGCTCCATGAGATCCGGAGAGGGAAGGGCAGCATCGAGAAAGACAGAGTAAAGTTGAGAAATCGGGGTGTTGCTTGCAAATGTTTTCTAAAGCGGTGAGGTCTCAAAGTACATGAGTCTGGAGCAGGGAACATAAGAAGTGGCGAATTTGGAAAAATTCAAAAGGGTTAATTGTCTGGGATGGGGGGTTTTGCTAAAGTACTGCCAGAGCTATCCATTGACCCCATCTGGTAAAATCAATAGGTAATTTAAGGCTCACTCGGATCCAGCTATGACATCTCGCTGTAGAAAACCTGGGGTAAACAAAGGGTTTGTTACGCCCCCTACAGCAAGATGGTGAGAACTATCAGATAATGTTGGTGCAGGCTGAATCAGGACACAGAATCTAATGAACCCTCCAGTCTTAACCAAGAACTTCCGCAAGGTGGTATGGCTTTGCAGCCCCCAGAATGTTCCACTATCGTGATAGATGTAGTAAGGGATGGCTAGGTCCGAAGTATAAAAGGAAAATCTGTAAACGTAGTCAGCAATCCAAGTCCAAATACCAGAGAGAGTCAAAGTACCAGAAGGAGAATCCAAAACCAATCAGGGACAAGCCGGGCCATACACTGGGAGTTCACTAGTAGCTTGCATGAACAAGAAATGAGAGGAGCCAGACGTCTAGGGAGTAAGACTATTGCTCTGATACTGATCTAGTGTACAGTGCTGTCTTATATAGTTCAAGG
Organism: Mixophyes fleayi; assembly: GCF_038048845.1. Classification (NCBI taxonomy): domain Eukaryota; kingdom Metazoa; phylum Chordata; class Amphibia; order Anura; family Limnodynastidae; genus Mixophyes; species Mixophyes fleayi. The sequence goes on from NC_134409.1 coordinate 37,834,705, forward strand.
GATTTGAGTTAGTGCTACCGATCTGCACCCCCTGGATATAGGGCAAATATCAGGAGGGAGAGGGGGCAGCCCTGACGTGTGCCATTGTTTATGGTAACCAGGTCGGAGGGCGTACCATTGATCAGGATCTTAGCTGAAGGAGCGGTGTACATTGCCAAAACGCCAGTAAGGAAGTCGCCAGTAACGCCAAAGGCCTCAATGGTGACTCTCACAAAACCTCATGAGATCCTATCAAATGCTTTTTCAGCATCTAAGGAGAGCATAATAATAGGGGATCTCCTGGAGTTTGCAATGTGGATAAGATCAATAGCCCATCTAGATTACTGTTACAGTAAGAGCCGCAGGGCCCTCTCATGGGCCCACTGACATGATGGACCACAGACTTTGCCTGCCCCTATGGGCAGCCCTACACACAAATAACCATGTAGCAAAGGAGTGTGCAGCAGAAAGACTATGTTGATCATGTAATTTTACACATTTCCACTTAAACATTTTCAGGATGAATGGTAAAACTAACACAAACCTGTCATGAACTGGGAAGGGGGTGCTAGTGCAGTCCGTAGTAAATTGCCTAATCTTTGTAGATAGAATAATGTTTGGACTTCATCAAGAGGTAGTTTCATATTGTAGGGTAGACATTTTCAAAGATATTTTTGACATAACTTCTTTGCCAAAAACGATCAAGCATCGTCATAATGAAAAGTCTAAATCTTTGGATTAAAACTTTTATTACTTTATTTTGAAGTTAGAGGCTTTATGTAAATGTGCTAGCCTTAAAGCTTTATCATATTGGATAAGATCTGTATTTTTTTTATTTCTGGCATTATGATGGATGCTTCTTATGTAGCCATGGTCTTGCAGTACAGAGACACCGTCATACAGTGTGATCGCTGCTCTCTTGTGTGGGAAGCTGTAAAGTTGGTTTCCTAGGGATAAAATCTATCCTGTATCCTTACCTGTCAACCTTGGTTTCCAAGTCATTAAATATGTCTGCCTAGTTCACATCTTCAGCAGACCTGTAACCTTTATTTCCCATCTGCCCTGTTTGCATATATTGTGGAAAACCTAGTTCCAGTAATTAATTCACATTCAGTCCTGCAGGTCCTTTCTCTGTTGGCAGATCAATGGTGTGATAATCACAGAGACACACCGTAGTCATTATTATATGACAGTACTGAAAACATGAGTGGCTCATAACTGCAACAAATTAATAAGTGCTGTTTTCTTCTGGAATATATACGTTCACAAAACAGATACTGCAGAGCTACACACTTTAATTACAATGGTAGTTTGCGAAGACTTTACCTTTTACCTAGGAAAACACAGTTCATGTCCAAATTTAGTTTTATATTTGCTCTTTATTACAAGTTTATTAAATAGGTTATAAGTAAAACATACCAGCAGCCCTGCAGAAAACAGAGTGCAAAGAATCCAGTGTCATGAGCCGCCACAGTTCCCCTAGCGTGAGCCGTAACAAGGGTGGTGCAGGCGGTGCCGTCGCCCAGGGCGCAAGCCCAGGGGGCGCAGCAGCCGCCCGCTACCTAGCCCTATCTTCTGCCTTTTACCTTCGCAGTGGAAGTGATTGTTGATGAAGGTCGGTTTGCCCTTCCATACAGTCATCAATAAAGTTAATTTATTTGAATCCCACCACAATATATGTGTATATATATATATATATATATATATATATATATATATATATATATAATCATGCATTTGCAAATATGTGTAACAGAATTCTTTCAGTAAAGTACTAGCCACACCCCCACATTAGGTTGACCACACCCACTTGTTAAATGCCACTCCCACTTAGATGGGGGCGCCAGTGCCCTGTCTCGCCCAGGGCACTAAAATATCTAGTTACGGCACTGCCCCTAGCCGCCATGACTCACTGTCCCGGGCTGTATGTGTCCCGACCATCTCCATGATGAATGGGACATCACTTCCGTTTTCGGGACGGCCATCTCCAGGGCAATGGCGGGACGCTGTAAGAATCGTTGCGTCCTGGCGGTAAGGGCAGCTGGGCACGTGCGCAGGGACAGGTAAATTAATTAGCAGCCTCCTAAGGCTGATTTCCCCAGCAGCGTTCCTGGCTCCTCATTGGGCCACCTATGTATTTAAGGCAGGGAGGGCTTAGCCTCCCTGCTGGTTATAGCGTTCGGTTCCTGGCTGCTGACCTGCTCCTGTCCTGTTATGTCTATCTCTGGATTGCTTCTTGTGTTCGACCTTTGGCTTGTTCCCTGGACTTTGGATATTGCTCGTGGCCCTGACCTTTGCTTGTGACTCAGATTCTCTCTTTTGCTGCTGGCCCTGACCTCTGCCTGAACTTGACCTCACTTATCTCTATTGCGCTTGGACTCTGGCTTGTTCCTGATCATCGTTGCCCTCTGTCATCCCCTCCTATTTCTGTGCTGCAGCATTACTTATAAGCTTATACTACGTTGAGTTAAAGACATGGGGGCATCTGAGTACCTGTGAGCGTATCAAGCTCTACAGAAAAGGTGGCTGCTATAGGTGAAGACCTCTGCTATAGTTCTGTATGCTTATGATATTGCTGGTAACAGTAACATCCAGTACATCTGATCGTAGATTTGCTGGGGGTCATTTACAAATTAATGCATAGTTCACATACTCAGATTAACAATTAGTACCCATATTAATACCCAAGTATTTGTTAACAAACTGAAGTTTGATAGTGATCTCTACCTATGTGATATACTAAGATGTTGCTTCTTACTTGGCTGATGAGGATGTTGACTAATGTTTGAATTCCTGAATGCATTATTTAAGCAATGCAGAAAGTAACACATTGTCCACTTCAGTAAGCCACAATTTTGTATTAATGTGTAATGAGACTCATCGAAACTGTGGATAAGCTTACCACAATTCTGCTTCAATGCAGAACCTCAGCCCTGGACAGAGACATAACTTAAAATTTTAGCGCCTGAGCCGACAAGGAAAACTGACGCCTCCCTTGCCCTCAACTTTAACCAAGTTAACCTAAAATATTCATAAACTGTGCCCCCCTTCAATGTTGCTCCCTCTAGCAGAGCCCTGGTTACGGCCCTGAATCTGAAGATCTAAGCAATCTGGATGTGCGTACGCTACTGCAGTAAATTAAACCTTACGGGACACAGTCCTGTTTTGAGTTAGTTCTCAAAACAGTATTAGGACCCATGATACATTTTCTGCTTAACAATTTCAGCCTTTGATTCAGCAAAAATATACAGTCAAAGCTTTTATAATTGGTAAACAACACAAGGACATACAATTTCTAATTGATCTATAAACTATTTTTAGAACTAGAATGCCATCATGTGACATTGTTCTGGACGATAAAAATATGTAAGTTATTTTAAAGAAGCAATCACACGTAGAAAGTTTTGTTGTTTTTTTTATTTCCTTTACATAGCAAGTTAAATACCCTTTAAGCATGTATTTGATTTTTTTTAGCGCTCCTCCTATAAATCAATATCTTGTATTCCATACCTCTCTGGAGGGCGAACAGATATGGCTGCCATAGGGCCACAGCTCTCAGCATGTCATGTGATGGCAGAGGGAAGGGAAGGAGAGGGAGGATTTTACAGGGCATAGAAGTGACACAACACACATTGGGCCTGATTCATTAAGGAATGTAAGGCAAAAAAATGAGTATGTTTTCTCCTGGGCAAAACCATGTTACAATGCAAGGGGTACAAATTAGTTTATTATTTTGTAGATAAGTTAAATACTGTCTGTTTTTCATGTAGCACAGAAATACTTGATAGCTTATTTGTAAACTGATATGTAAAGTTGATCTAGGACATGCCTTACCTCAATTTTAAATCTGCCATCACATTTTAAATTTACCTCCCCCTCCAATGCAACATGGTTTTGCCAAGGTGGAAAGTTACTCATTTGTTTTGCTTTACTTTCCGTAACGAATCAGGCCCACTGCCTGGCTGCCAGACACAGAGACACAGACTCACACCATTCAGCATCTCATGTGAAAACAGAGTTCAGAGGGGTGTTCCAAAGCCTCTCTGCTCACTACGTCATGTGCCATGTGACTGTGGTTGCCTGTGTAGTCACACAACACTGAAAAATCTGAAGAATTATCAATCATTAATAGCAGTCTGAAGAAACAAACCAAGCAGTAAAGTTAATTACCAAGCTGCTTCTTATAGCATGCTACAATGATTTATGTAAACAAAAAAACTATAGGATTGCTGCTTTAAATTGCATAATTTCTTGTTAACTCAACATGAGCAGAATTTTGTAGGTTTAACTAACAAAATGTCTTCTTCCACTGTTTGCAGGTATGTAAACAGTAATGAATGTTGTTTAATTTTCTTTTTTATAGACTATTAATGAGAAGTGGACATTACGTGTGCACTGGAAAGTTGTCTCCTCCTAGAATGAAAGCCAATCTAATTTTTTTTGTTTAAACAATGTGACATAAACACTGGAATAGTGTTTTTGGGCATGCATGTTTGTCCCAGGTTTCTGTCCTACATGTTTTAAAAAAACGCAGGAAAAGGTTTATTTGCATTTAAACGACTTGCTAGGAGCTTAAGGCCCTTGGTAAAAACTGATAAAGGGTTCCTGGGGTTATGTATGGAGAGTGAAGGCAGGCTCCATTCATTAGGCCCCATTTCAGGTCCTTTGAGCCTTCTGCCTAAGGATAGGCTGTTTGGCACTTGCAACTGTGGAAGGTTGTTAAAAAGCAGTCAGGCTAGACATCCATGCTGCTCTGCCTGGGGAATCGACTGCAGAGTCTTTATAAGAGAAAGCCTAATATTTGTTTTGAGTAAACTATACCCGCCGGAACTTCTGTTTTCTTTTATAGTTTGACAGTCAGGAACAACTTGTGTTTAGTTAGTGCCGGACAGGCAAGGTGTTTTTCGTTAATTTTGCTGCTTAATAATACTGACTTAGGCCAATTTACCAAAACCTTGGACTTGTGTTATCTCTCGGCAGCTACACACTACCCCAGGAGATGGCGCCTGTTCCCCTAACCCAGTTACAACATATATATTGATGGATGTTAAAAACAGAATATTTTCTAGAACAAATTTTAATATAACTAAAGTTTTTGTTTTTAAAATATTGCAATTAATATCTTTTTTATGATACACCACAAATACGTTTTGTATAATTTTTCACATCTCTACCCTCTGTATCGCTTTCTCATTAGTGACAAAGATTTCCTTGACCCTTTTAAAAAGACAAGTGGAACTGAGTTTTGAAAACATTGATTTGGAGGGGGAAATCCAGATTTAAACTAAGGAAAAATTTGTTTTTATCTACAGTGTATTAGCTTGGAGTGGAAGGCAATTGGGCTGCTACGAGTGTATTTGTCTAGGGCAGCCTGAATCCTTAATCAAGCCTGTTTTTGGACCTCCCCTTCGGGCCACTTCACACAAAGGAGAAGCTGGATCCGGGAGGGTGGCCTACATTCCCGAAAATCTGGGAAGACTTTTCGAAATTCGGGGAGTCTCTCAAGCAATTCCAGGAGATTAAACAATAATGTAAATTATACTTAATATAATTTCCATCTGAACTTGGGTTTGATGTCCTTACAATTCAAGGAGATTTGATACATCTGGCAAGTTATATTTTCCAAGTACCCCCAACAAGACCTCTTTCTAAAACCATGATCTCTTCTCCATCTTTTACAACAAAATTGCCATTTTATTTTTATATACCATTCTTGAATGACTCCACAACAATATTCACTCGTGTACTGTTGGCATAACTTTGAGATTTAGTCCTTTCAAACTGCAAAGACATTTATACATTTTCTATGACACTTTGAGAACAGTAACAGCACAAACTGTGACAACAACCCTGACACCAATCAACAATATGTGACAGAATTATCAAACACAATACTAATTACCTTTAACATAAAGTCCAATCAAACTTTTATCCATTCTATATTTGTATCTCCTCCACCAATGTTATTCTATACCCAGGTAAAAAAAAAACCACACCATCCCCAAATGTTTCCTGATCAAAGCACAATTTTATTATTTTACTGGCTGCTTTAAAATAAAGTCAGTGAGGCCAACGTTTGATCCATTATTAAAGGAGACAATACCTTTTGAGCATAGTCTCTTTTTTATTGGAGAACTACAAATAAAATGTACATTTATAACATGTTTAAAAACATAATGTAATTTAAAATATAAACCATAACAGTGGACCTATCCTATAGAAATGATTGAGGCAGCCATTTGGTGGGATGTACTAATTAAGAATGTAGCCCATCAATTTAGCATGAACCAGCAACTTATGCAGGGGCGGGCTGGGCGGGGGGGCAGTGCTGAAGGGCTCCTCCCATAGCCTATGGGATCCCTGTAGCAGCAAATCACTGAGGGCCAGGGTGTCAGATTGACACCCTGTGCCCCGCCTCCCCCTCCCCCTAGTACAGCCCTTTAGATATGATTGGGGCAGCCCCAATTAATGATATACATGGGAGCCTCAATCTCACAGGAGGCTCCCATGAAGTAAGTAAAAATAAATAAATAAATATAAATGAATGTATATATAAATATGTAAATAAATAAATCATTACTATAAATGAAAAAAATAAATAAATAAAATTTATATATATATATATATATATATATATATATATATATATATGGGCCGCTACTTATGGGCCAGTGCTAAAATTTGCCATCCCTCCCCTGAACTTATGAACAAAAGTCATGAATATTAGACAGTGCCTCAGTGATCTTACTCATTCCCAGCAAGCATGATAGGCTTAATACTGTTCAGTCCACAAATTTTTTATAGTATACCCCCTTACCCTTAACTAGCTGAACATGAAGGGGTCCAAATGTACGGTTTCCCTCCTTTTGAAAGGAGTGGTAAATTCTCCAACTGCTGCTGGCTAAAGGATTTGAATCTTGGCGCATCCAAGACATTTGGTTGGCTGCCATGGCAATCCAATCAACTGCTCTCAGTATTAAAGTGTCAAAAGCACCAAAATACAAAACGTGAAGGAATCAGCAGCGGAATGATTATTATAATGGAACGTGTCTCTCGGAAAACAGGAGTCATTGGACCCTCTCTATCCTGCTATTTTGGGAAGAGGGGTTTATTCTTAAGTTCTTTGTTCATTTTATTGTGACTCTGTAGCTCTTATTTTATAGTATCTTTGGTAATACCTTCTTACAGCCACACGCTGCAGGTGTACACCTGTGTTTATTATCTATGATTAGGTTTAGTCATTGCCTATTTGCTATGCATAGAAAACATATTAAAAATAAGGAGTATCATAACATTAACACTACGCCATTTTTAAAGTGAATTGTAAAAAACAAATTGTGTCTTGATCGTTTACCTGTTAAAAAATAAAACGTGCAGCTCTGATGAGAAAATATTTAATACTTTGACAAGATAAAAAAAAAAACTGCTTTTGGAAAGGTTGAACCAGCTACTTTTACTCTGTAATATTAGCAATTTACGTCAATAAGAAAATCAGGTTCATTAAGTCTTAAGCAAAATATATATTTTCTTTGAATTAACCGGTCCACTTGCAAATCAGTGTTTCTGCTGAAGCCTTTTGCAGTAATAGTATAGCGTGTGCTGCTTCAAGTAATCCAGCCAAAGATTAAAAGCACTGTATTATATTTTACATTGTGCTAATTATTAAGATGAGGTAAAATATTTCATTTTCACATCCTTATGTTCAACAACAAATAGCAGAAACACACAGTACCACCATAACTAATTTTAGTACAAAGAGTCACAGCGTCAGGACAAGCCATTTCGTGCAGTGACAACATTTTAAGTGATGTTTTACAAAATGTAGTAAAAAAATAAAAATTAAATTATATCCATATGACCAGCTGGCCAATGGCACCCCTGTATTGACATTTTAAAAAGTTTTACAAGGCACCACACAACAATTGTAAAGAATGCGAGATATCAGAGACTTCCATGACTTTTGTTGTTGTACAGTGTAAACTCAGAGATGTTAAGGCATGTGTATGTGCAAAATATAACACTACAATTCAGACTGGCATTGACAATTGACACAGCTTACGGGACAATCCGCTCTGTTTAAAATACACAGTGACATTATAGTAGACACATTATCGTGACCATGTTCACTGAGACAAGCTAAATAGGCCCTTTGTTAGGTAATTGCTGTTTTTTTTTATTGATAAACCAGCTTCCTGCTAGATGGGTTGTATTTTCTAGCAGGGAAGAGGTTACAAGCAAGAGTAGACCTTTTTTATATGGAAATAACAGTGCTCAAAATCAGTCTTTTGTTCGAAATCTGTCTTCCTCGAGAAAGGTCCATATCAGGGTGTTAACCAATTCAGGCTGATCCTGCTGGAGCCAGTGGCTGCCGTGTGACAACACTGACAGCTGGAAATAATTCTTCACATAGACTCTCGTCAATTCAGCCATTTCCACTTCCACAAATGCATCATGTTCTCCCCAAAGCAGCAGGGTTGGCATGGTCACCTGGTGGTGTTTTAAAGGCAGGCAGCTGTATTAGAAAAAAAAATACAGAAAACAAACACAATATTGGCTTTCATAGTGGAAATGTGTTGCCGGCTGCAGAGTTTCATACTTGAGACAATTACTGAACCTTTTCAGTGGAGTTTTAAGACACATATATAGTTCTACACACAAACGACATATAGAAATGTATTTTCCCAATAGTACAATAAATTACCTCACATTTTGATTAATTATTCATCTGTCATTCTAAGAACCAATGTACGGATGATACAAATCATAGAGGGTACCTCTGTGCACTCTATGGTCATCAAATCATAGCATAAGTGCAGTGAAATGAATTGATTTGAAAAAAGCTGGGAGAATAAATAAATTGTAAGGTGAAAAAAAACCAATCTATGTCTAGAACATCTAAGCAAAACCTAATGCCTTCCACATTAAACAGGTTTCCCCAGGATCCAAGGATGTCTGAAAAGATAAATGTCGGAGCAACGTTTTTTTATTTAAAGTTTTAACTACATTGTGTACCGTAGTGAACGTGACCGCTTTTCTGCACACATACGGCTTTCTTTTGATGACATTTTAAATTGTATATTTAGTTTTAAAATGTTATAAAGCGAAATGTATGTAAAAATAGACAGATAACACTTTTACAATTGCTTTGACCCAATTAGTGCAACCCCAGAAAGATGTTGAAAATGAATCAGTTCTAGTTTTCTGAAATATAGGAATACAGAGTATGTGTATTTTATTTACAGTTGTAGGGCTCAGAGAGAAAGTTACATTTATTTGTTTATATCTAAGCAGAGCATATTACCAGCAATTATTAGATTTAGTGTAACCTAGATCTGCCAGCAGCTGACATGCCAGCCACTATTAGATACAGGTTGCACTGGATATATTAGTTCTGACAGGAGAACTTAAAGAGATTTCACCTGAAACCCCCCCCCCCCCCCCGCCCCACACACACTTACAGTATATAGCTCAATCCTGCCAACTTTACATCTTTGTGCACAGCACCTAGCATCTGGTGAGTATTGTAAATATTGTATTAATTGCTTTTTCTGTAGCTTCATATGCGCAAATATGTAATATCTGCATTACTGCTTACCTCTCTTGGTGGTGCTGTTGCTGCCTTTTAAGGCTTAAAAATGTTAATTAAAGTGAATCATTTCTTTAACCCCTACCCTGCTGATGTGGGTTTCACAAGGTGCTGTTATTTTTTTTTTTTTACATCCAGCTATTACTTCTTTCTTTCATTAGCATGCATCCTTAGCAGTATTAGCAATACAGGGGCTAAAACTATTTAACATGTCTATGTGATTAAACGTTTGTCAACAAAAAATCATTTAAAAGCCATTATTAAAAAATAATTGTACTTTTACAATTGTAGATAGATAATGGTGTCACAAAGAGGGTACAAACTCCTACATAAGGTTGCACCATAAATCATTCAGCCTCAATTTGGTTTTTTTTGCAAAAGATTAGAAAAATGGTTAACTTGAACTTCAACATCCAAATTTTTAACCTACAAAGCTGCATGCTTCTTTATTATAGAGAAGCAAACTACCTTCCACATCTTATAAGTTCAATATTGTGTTTGTTTATGTCACATAGTTATTAGTGTGAGTTGTTAAATTACGTGTATTTATGTATTTTAGAGTCCTATAAACTGTTCTGCCTCTCAAAAGAGAACATTTTACTGACCTCTTTGCCTCAAAGACCTACTAAGCTATGTCATACTTGCCAACTCTCCCGGAATGTCCGAAAGACTCCCAAAATTTGGGTCGGTCTCACGGACTCCTGGGAGAGCAGGCAAGTCTCCTGTATCCCAGCAACTGTCTAGCCTAAATGATGCGATTCGTGGTGAATCGTGGCATTTTTGCCCCGCCCCCCGCGACAAAACGGCGTTTGCATTGCGGGGGGCGGGGACAAAATTCCACGTTTGGCCGCTCCCCGCCCCTCCCGCCCTCTAGTCACTCCCTTCTCCCGGAATACACTTGACAAAAGTTGGCAAGTATGAGCTATGTGGTCTCATTCTAAACCAGAATATATTTGAAAGAAAAACATTTTCTTCCAGAAATAATCATCATCAATATTTTTATACTAAAGAGCATATATAAGATAAAAAAATGGGTATGGATAGTGAGACAAGGTGCAGGCTGTGTCTGTGGCCTTTCAGAAAATCCAGGCCTGGGGGTAAATGTATGAATCTCCGGATTCTTCATCTCCGGCGTGTTCAGCCTCTTCAGCGCTTAAATTTAAAGCGGCGCTGCATTGTAAAGGGAAGTTTCCCTTTACAATGCAGCGCCGCTTTAAATTTAAGCGCTGAAGAGGCTGAACACGCCGGAGATGAAGAATCCGGAGATTCATACATTTACCCCCTGGTCTGGTTTGTAGTAAAGAAATGGAAATGCAACATATAATTAATAGAATACTTTAGCTATTTAAATAACAAAGAGTAATACTGGCATAGAGTAACACAAAAGCTATTATATTTGTTTTTCTGCTGTTCTTTGTTTGACAGTAAAAATAAAAAAGCAAGAAAATTTTCCCCTTCATTTGTTCTTGAAAGAGTGTCAAACAAGCTGTTTAATAGGAAAATGGAAATATTCAATGTAATAAAGGACTAGGGCAAATGTAATTCAGTTCTTTGAACTGTCTGCTTCCATGTGCAGCACAAAAGGACGCAGAACCATTTGGGCAAAGGGATAATTTCATGCACAATTAGGGAGTGAACCTATTTATATGATGGGCACACTTTTAAAGTGAGTCACATTACATAAATGGGTGTATTCTATTTACCAAGTGCATACAAATCACAGACAGACAAAAGGATGCCAAAGATTCTTTTTATTTTAAACCTCACCTGAAGATATTGCGATAATGGTTTAAAGGACCACTTAGGGCTCCCGGTTGTGAAAATATATAAAGGTAAGCCTCCATGTCTTCATCTGTGAACCTGCAGCTGTGTTTTCTGATGCCAGTCGCGTCACTGGTAAATAGATCTTTAAGGATCTAGGAAAGAAGTCAATGTACAAACACAATCTCAAATTGCACAAAAACAATCTAATGTAATTAATCCGTCTATCTTGCTGCTGACTTTACAAGTTCATCTTTCACCTACACAGAGGGGAGGCGGCCATTTTGTTGGCTAAATCATTAATTATGAAAATGCAGACATCAAATAAATAGGAGCCGATGCCATCAATGAGTCTAGAGGGTATATTTACTAAACTGCGGTTTTGAAAAAGTGGAGATGTTGTCTATAGCAACCAATCAGATTCTATCTTTCATTCTCACTCCCGTCTCCAGGACTTTGCCTGGGCTGCTCCCCAGCTGTGGAACGATCTTCCACGTTCCATCAGGTTAACATCTACTCTGAAAGGCTTCAAGCGTGCCCTTAAGACTCATTTCTTTATTAAAGTCTATCAGCCCTTCTCCTAACTCCCTTGTCCAGGCTCTCTACCCCAGTTAGTACCACCCTATTTGTGTCTCCCCCTTCCCTTTAGGATGTAAGCTCTCAGGAGCAGGGCCCTCTTTCCTTGTGTGCTCCTCCTACTATTCCATCACCCTCTGTACCTCTTGGCCTGCTTCCCTAGCCCTGTTTTCTTTAGCTTCGGCCTACTTCTCGCTGATTTCTACCATCATTTTCACTCATTGTCCCAGTAATAATTTGATTTGCATTACCATGTTACCTGTGTCTGTGTATATATTTTTATTCGTTTTGTTCTTTCTGTATCATGTTGTGTCATGTACGGCGCTGCAGACCCTTTGTGGCGCCTTATAAATAAAGATAATAATAATAATAATTTATTTAGTACATTCTACAAAATGATAGTTAGTATCTGATTGGTTGCTATAGGCAACATCTCCACCTTTTCAAACCCACAGTTTAGTAAATATACCCCCATGAGAGCAACAACAGTCCATCATATATTGGATCATTCATTATTCTAGGAAAAGACCTCCAAAACAACACTGGGCATACTCCTTAAAGGGAACAACCGTTTAACTAAATTGTCTGCAGGTAATTAGTGCTGCTTATAAGGGTATATGCAATAGCATTGTTTTTTCAAATCCCCTATAGACTTTAATGATGCTATTATCATTCAGAGCACTTAGGTCAGTCTCAGCTTTTTATTACATATCAATAAAGCATTTTTGGCCCTTGCATTCAATGCACCTATTAATATTATGTCATAAAAATGACAGAAGCGATATATACAACACTAATATATGTACAAAGTCTTGTAAATAATACCCCATATATTTTACAACATGTGTATTCATGGTCATTAAACAACAGTAGGAGTAGGAAGAATAAAAGAAAGAAGTGTGACTTATATGATAGCAAACATCTTTCAAAGCGTGTTTTATTTCCTTCTGAATACTAAGCCCTGGGGTTTGACCCCCTCCGTCCTCATGAGATGGTGAGCCTCAGTGTGACAGAGTCTTCCCTACTATTATTACACATGATGAAGGATAAAACAAAGCTAATAATTCAGTATGGAAGTACTCCAGCTGTAGGGGAGACATGTATACTTGTGTTGGGGGAGATATAAAGTAATTCTGATCTGACAGGACCTCCCCTGCACTTCTGCACCATGCAGGATAAAGGTAATGGGGAAGGGGTGTTTCAGGAAAGGGACCCCCACCTAACTGCTCCATACGATCATACTATTTAGGGCAGGGGCGGATCTAGGCAACTGCTGTACCCGGGGCGATTTTAGGGGGGGGGGGGGATTTAGACCACGCCCCCTTTCTAATTTCTAAGGCTGCCGGCGGCTGCACAGTATGTGCAGGTCCGCTCGGCAGTGACAGTGTGCTGCCCGGCTGCTCTGATTGTGTTTAAAACACAATCAGAGCAGCCGGGCAGCACACTGTCAATGCTGAACGGACCTGCACAGTGTGCAGCCGTCAGCAGCAAGCCCCTGCTAGGGGGGGGGGGTCGCCGCCCCCTAGATCCGCCACTGATTTAGGATCTTAAATCTGAAGTGTCTCCTGTAAGGGGAAAGATATCCTTTTTCCGTTTTGATTCCAAACAGGTATTATGCCGATAGGTATAAAATATTCTGCATAAAACACTTCTTACAATATCTGTATAAATTAACAGGAGAGTAAGCTGTCATATGATTTGCATTACCGATGTAGAATGAAGTATTTTAAATTATTGTTACAGAAATGTTTTTCATATATATTTTTTAAACTATTTAAATAAACACTACCCAATATTACAAATAACAGCAACACTTATTTGCAAAGGAATATTAGGTTTGTTTGTCAATGAAGAAAGAGGAATGGTTAAAAGGCAATCATTGTTTTTCAAACATGGCTTAATGAAACGTTTTAACATCCTAAAGTCGTTTTCATTAGATATGGTGTAAAATTGCAAAGACATTTGTAACCACATTATAGGATGGCTTCATATCCCCCATGTTTCACTAGTAGTCTGAAAGTCCTTTAGGAGAACTTGAGAAAAGCAGTAACAGCTGTGAAACTATTTAAAACACCTTGGTAAGGTAAACAGCATTCACATGAGACACACTTATTCTTTATATTTATTATTCCTCTAATTTTACAATAGATCATTACAAACCACTTCCAAAAGACAGGCAATTAGACATACGTACATTGTGCATTTCTAACATGATAACAAACATTTACTTATGAAATAGTGAAATAGAAATAATGTAAAGGGGTTCTTATAATGTCCATGTCATGTCCAAAGCAAACTATGAGCTAGATTTATTAAACTGCGGGTTTGAAAAATTGGAGATGTTGCCTATAGCAACCAATCAGATTCTAGCTGTCATTTATTTAGTACATTCTGCAAAATGACAGCTAGAATCTGATTGGTTGCTATAGGCAACATCTCCATTTTTTCAAACCCGCAGTTTAGTAAATATACCCCCATGTATTACTTAAGTGAGCTGTAATATGAATATGGAAAGGTTGATTATTTTTTTATTTCTGTTGCTAGACAGACTTGTACATAACTTTCTGTGATAACTCTGACTAATGACATCTTCAATGGTATCTTTAATGACATCTGTAATGTAACAGTCTAGGTCAGCTCACCTTGTAATCGTTTACCGTATACATGAGTTCAGGAAACCAAGGCATTTGGAAAAAGAAGTAGCAACCAGATTTAATCAATTGTGAAGGGTGTTGTAGAATATATTCTGAAACAAAAATACCCATGAATTATTTTTAAACTACTGCTGACTAGTTTTATGCAGTACATAAAAAATTGTAGGGAAAATTGCAAACGGACAATTAGTTTATATGAAGGGAGATGTCTATGGAAGTATTACAGTATAATGCAACAATTCATTGTTATAAAATAAATGTGCATGAGCTCTGTTCTACTTACCATGTGGTAAACCAAGCACGAACACATCTTGAAATAGGAGTCACTGGTACTGAACAGATTGTTCACACCTTTGTAAAAGCACCCGATGAAGCATGGGTGTACAATGCGCTATATTCTCTCTACATGCTCATGTACATCCATTAGTGCCTTTACATATATACAGACAACACATTCTATATTGGATCAGTGATCCTTATTGTAGGGTACATTTGGGCTCCTATTACCAATAGTATATGGAATAAAGTGAAGACTCAAATGTTTGTGCTTACAATGTGTTTGAACATCCACCTGCAGCAGATTGATTGGATGGCGGTGACAATAGGGATCAGTGTATGTAATGTCAATCCTGAGCATAATATGATTAAACAGATTCAGCATTTGTAGTCATCCATTATAAAAATAGCCTGAGTGCAGATACTGGGCCTGATTTATTAAGGAAAGTTAGGCAAAAAAGGAGTAAGTTTTCTCCTGGACAAACCATGTTACAATGCAAGGGGTGCATATTAGCTTATTGTTTTGCACATAAGTTAAATACTGGCTGTTTTTTTCAAGTAGTACACAAATACTTGATATCTTTATGTTTACACTGATATTTAATGTTGATCTAAGTCATGCCCCACCCCAACTATAAATCTGTCCCCACATTTTAAATTTAGCTCCCCCTAAACATGGTTTTGCCAAGGTTCAAAGTTACTCATTTTTTTGCTTTACTTTCCTTAATGACTCAGGCTCAATGTATTTAACACATGGATCAACTATGTCACTATGCTGTGTTCACCTGCAGGGCAACACACCATATATGGATGTTGAAATACCTATGAGTACAGAGGCTAATTATGATGTTCTTTGATAATACATATTGAAGCTGACAACTATTGTAAAGCACTATTCAGTTTTGTATAACATGCTCACTCTTTGCGTTTCTACAGATGCTATGTATGTTAGGATATACATTATCTGTACTGCTTATGTTTATAGGATTTTTTTTAAATCTAGAATTCATTTTGTGTAACCATATAATAAATGTATTCATGACACAATGCTAAATTCTCATTATTATATACTTCTGTTGTTGAAAAGGCAATGTGTTGTATTGTAGGTTATGTCACTTCCTCCTCTTTTTCTTGTAGTGATAATATACAGTTACTAGCGGCCATACTGTTCTATCATAGACCATTGCATCCAGCACTTCTAAGACTGATCACACTATCCAACTTATGATATTTATCAGTGATAGCGCCCATCTCTTGCAGATCATACTATCCAGCTAATGACCTGAACCGATGACCTTGTCCTTTTACAGACTATATATATATGCATCCAGTTCATGAACCTTACCAGTGGCCATGCCCTACTGTCACTGACCTACAACAAAATTAATGTTCTCTATGATAAATAAATGGATTACCAAACTCTAAATGTAGGTGTCTTCCTTAAAAGGGATAGCATCAAGAACGTTATAAGAACATGTATATGTGCAATTAATTCAACGCATCACGATCTTCAAACATAAAAGTTCAGTATATATCATATGGAAATATTAGTGGTATGTTATCTACTGTTTTTATATACTGATTTCAATTTTTATTTGTCTCTAAAGGGTTTTTAAGTAGGTCTTTAATGTTATGGGAAGGTTATAAAAAATCACGTGATGTTTGAAAATAAATTCAAATAGCGACATACTTAAACCGTTCACATATATACTGTATATGTTCTGTTATATTACTATACAATTTATTAGTAGGACCCGATGAGCTGTTTGTGAGAAAGACACATCATTTCTCCTCATTGGTTACTATGAATGTACTTTTCCTTGACAATATTTGAGTAGTTTACATCAATATTGTTGTTGTATCATTGTAGAAAAAACGCAACAATCTTATACCCATCAGCTCTCACTATCAAATTCAAATTCTTTAGTATTGTAGACACACAAGATACATGATTCTTTAGTGAAAAAGGCTACAACAAATGCATAAAGATCATCTATATTTAAGATATCTCTTTTCAAATGACTATACTGCATGTGTCCTTTTGCACATCTTTTTACAGCAAATACAGTTTGTTGAATCTTTCCTGCTCTCTAGTTCCTACAAAATCAATACTTTATATTGTAGCAGAAAAGCTAGAAAGCAAACACATTTCACCTCAAGGTCATTGCAATTTTAACAGCACGACCAACATATGCCAAAGCAACACAAATCAAGCAGAAACATTGGCTACTGATATAATAAATATGCAGTGTTGGAGATGATATCTAGGGCTTGCAATACTATATTTACCATTAATAGAAAATGTCTTAACATTATCCAACAGAAATACACTGAAACCAATAACCATAATAATGTATATGATTCAAAATTATATCTCCCTTTCATTGCACCTAAACCTTCATTGCATGTTCAGACTTACTATTACTGTGATTGTCTAAATAAATAACCACACGGACACCAATATAAATTTGGCCAAAGGTCACAGTTTTTATTTAAACAAAAAAGGTGGCAGAAAGAGCAGAGCGAGTCAGCTAACAACTAATAGCGAAACCAAACAGTGGAAGGTCAGATTGCTATTACACCACTGGTCCCAGGATATAATCCTTTATGATGTTACAGCTTCTTAGTAACTGCCATAAGATCATACTTGCCAACTCTCCCTGAATGTCAGGGAGACTCCCTGACATAGGGGTGATCTCCTCACTCCCTGAAGAGTCTGGCATTCTCCCTGATGCTGAGCCAGTACAAGATGTGGTTGGCTTCGCCATCTGTGGCATGATGACACAGTTCAGAAATTGTGTCCTATGTCCATGTATTGAGGCCTATGGAGGTGGCCATTTTCATGGAGACCATGATTTAATCAAAGACTGACAGGTAAGACAACATGACTTCAGTAATGGAGACAGAAATGTAAAAGACACTTCAGTCTCTAAAAATTCATTAGCTGCTTTTCTTTAATGCATAGTTGCCTACTCTCCCAGGAATGTCAGGGAGACTTCCGCATTTCTGGGAATTTCTGGAAATGGCTCGCGCTCTCTCTCTAATTATTTTTTTTTTAAATTCCTGCGTTTGCCCCTGGCAGTGCTGCCAATCATGAAGAGAACAATGATACATATAGGAATGCAGGCATCAATATACACAGAGATATTAGTATTGAGTCTGAGGCAGAGAGGAGTCCAGAGCGCACACCACATACAGCAATGCTGACTGAACACAGAGTCCTGCCATAGCTAGAATATAGTATACAGATATTGTATAATGCCACGATAAGTCACAGTGCAGAGATGAGGAGAAGCTACGACGGAGCGTAGCGATGACTGTAGCAGCAGTGGATACACAATGCAGGTGTCAATTAGCCACGGCAGAGTGAGGCCAGGAAATACACACAGCAGTATTATTCACAGTATAGATGATATAGCCGCGATAAACACAGCAATAATGGGAATTGTCAGGGCTCTGTATGCCACAGAGAAGATAGAAACTAACCAATGTCAGGGCACCACAGGGTTCAATAATAAGTCGTGATTGCACTACACATAGATGCGAGGAAAGTCTATACACCGCAGGGTATAGGAATTAGCAGTGTAAGCGAACAGTCTGTTAGGTACGACAAAGGTTCTTGTACAGCGAGATTGAAGGTAATGAGAGTCTGTGTATAACAATGAAGGGTAACGTCACACCTGATAATAGAAAGAGTCTTGTAATGATACACATGAAGTTACTTGCAACAAGGAAGTCTCTGGGATAGTGCTCCAGCACTTGGTTGATGAAATGGAATTCATCCACAAGGAAAACACGAGGTCAGGATACACAAGGGTCCATGGAATCAGGTAGCAAACAAGTTGCACTAACAGTGAGCAGGTGTCAGTGCTGAGTTTAAATAGAGCAGGTTTTGAATGACCCACCCTAAGGGCGAGTCATATGATCCACAGGAGAACAGAGCAGACAGGAAAAGAAGCAAACCTGGGCAGGATTGTTACACACAGGTACTCGGATGCCCCCAGAACTTAACTTAATGTAGTAAAAGCTTATAAGCAGGAACAGGTAGCAAGGAGATAAGAGAATTGGGGGCCAAGAGTATGCCCCCCACATCAGCTCAGGAGGCAGCAATAATTTAATTACAGCCATGTGCCCTGGCTGCCTTAAACTAGCTGGACCACAGCGGCAGTGTGAGGTGTCCCAGTTGCCCTGGCTTCACAGTGAGTACACCCCTTCTTGGGGACCGCTTCTGCTGCAAGTCTCGGGCAGTCCCCTTTACCACGGGGTTGGATGAAGCTTACCCTGGTGCAATGATTTTTCCACCCTTCCTCCCACATAAATATTTACAGGTCCCCCAGCATTACTGCACAGATCTGCCTCACTACAAGGACAATGCTATTTTGAAATCCAACATCCAATCCAAATCCAATCCAAATTAACATTGTGTCCTTTCATCATCATTTAAATGTCTACTAATGCTGCTGTCTCTAGTTGCCCACTGTTATCTTAATGAATGATTTGGTAAATCTGCCACTGGTGCAATAGCTTTCTCCGATTCAATTAAAAAATAATTAACAATACTTTACAATTCTCTAACTCCATCACTTAGCATAAATCATCATCCATCATATCTCCATCTATACATGTATTCTTTGCCAGGTCCAAAATTTGTCCTGTTAATTTCCCAGAATGTGGACTTTCAATTGCATTGTCAAGACATGTTTTGGGCAACCAAATTTGCATCAGTGTAAGTATTATACATACTTACATGTGTGGGAAGGGCAACTATGAGTCTATCTGTACTATCTCCTTTACATACTTCTACATACTTCATACTTTACATACAAGGTAACAAAAGCCATGCTCTTGGCAACCGATGAAAACTCTGGCAATGTACTGTGTGCCTAATCTTGAATTTTTGTAGTTTGGGTGCAGGCCATCTTCATCTCTAGGCATCCTCATTTATTTATATTGTGACAGCAAATTATGTAACTCTTTCCAATTGGGTATCTACTTGTCTAACTTATTATTATTATCGTAGATTTGTAAGGCGCCACAGTGCTCCGCAGCACCGTACAGTAGGGAAAACAGTACATACATAAAACAGGGACATACAAGGTAGACAAAATAAACGCAGACATGAAAACAAAGGGTATGAAGGAGACACTGCTTATTGAGAGCTTACATTCTAAGTAGAAGAGGGTACAGCTGAAACAAGAGGAGCAAATGTGGCTGAGAGTGGAGATTGGGACAGTTGTGAGTATGCATAAAAGTGAATAGTGTTATCGGGGATAAGGTCCCTTCTAAAAAAGAGATGGGTTTTCAAAGAGCGTGTAAAGATTTGAAGGTTGATTTGAAATCTGATTTAGCGTGTTAAGGAATTCCATAAGTGGGGATCAGCACGGGAGAAGTCTTGTAGGCAGGAGTGAGAGGTGGTTACCAGAGACGATGCAAGAGAAAACTCATTCACATCAGTCCCTGCCCCATTGGAACTTACAATCTAAATCCCCTAACATACACACACACACAGACCGAGAAAGACTAAGGAGAATTTAATAGTAGCCAGTTAATCTACCAGTATGTTTTTTGGATTGTGGGAGGAAATTGGAGCAGCCGGAGAAAACCCACGCAAATACGGGGAGAACATACAAACTCCACACAGATAAGGCCTTGGTTGGGAATCAAACTCATGACCCCAGTGCTGTGAGGCAGAAGTGCTAACCACTAAGCCACCTTGCTGCCCACAGGTTAGAGGTAGATCTAAGAGGATGGGAGGGAGATTATTTTGATATGAGATTTGAGATGCATGCAGGGGTATCAAGTGTGACACCAAGGCGGTGAGCTTGGGAGACTGATGAAATAGTGGTGTTATTGACAGTGAGTGAGATTTGAGGGGAGGTGATGATTCTGGCAAGAGAGAAGATAATAAGCTCTGTTTTGGATATGTTGAGCTTTAGGTAACGTTGGGATATCCATGTGGAGACAGCTGAAAGACAGTTGGTTGCACGAGATAATACAGAAGTTCTCCAATAAAAAAAAATAACAATATATAGTGCAATAATGTTTTTAAGAAAATATTTCAATCCACCATTGAAATATAAATCAAATGTGTGTAAGACACAAAACCTGCTCCCTTCGTGAATGCACTCACATTCCAACTTTTCCTATTCAGCTTAGAGCAAAAAAAGAAACACCCCGGAAGGTATATAATATGACGACTTCTTCCTCTCTTGTCTTTGAGAAACTTCCCAAGCTGTCCCAGGAAAACATAAATAAATAACACAGGTGGAAGATATTACGCTGCCATGGAGAATTTCAAGGAAATTAAATTAACCGTAAATATAATTTGCTCAGTTCCTTTTCCACACCATGGTAGTCTTAGATGAATGGGACGTATGTAAAAAACACATAAGAGAGTGGGTGGGCTGAAAAACCAAATTGCATAGAAAATACAAAGAAAAAACCTATGAAGAACTGTATGCAGGATCTTCCTTCCAAATTGGGCATCAATAAATGATGACACATCCAGAAGATAATGTCTTGTGTAGGTGTGAAGACATGACTACCCTGCTGCTTTACAGAGATTGTCTGATGAGGCCGGAGTCATATACGCCCATGGAGTTGCCACTGCCCTTATCGAATGCTCCTTCAGTACTTCTGGCACTTTATGTCCATTCCTCTTATAAACCTGGACAATGACTCCCCGGATCCACCTTTTTAGACTATGTCTGGTTGGAGCATGCACTTGATGGGATCCTGTAAAGACAAATAGCTGCTCTATTTTCCCTAAATCTCTGGAGAGATCAATATGAGAATATTGATTTCCAGGCCGATAGCTTCTAGCTTCCCTGAATTGTTGCTGAGAAAAACATAACAAACAAATGCCCTGGCCTCCGATCTTGTACCAAATAGGATTTGCCCCTGTGAAGTTTTGAATCATAGATGTCTTCAAAAGTAGTGTGGGTAAAAAAATATTTTACTGTGGTTCCATTGCACAGCCAGAGACTTCTAAGGGTGATTACAGCTGAGGCCATACTCCTAGAGGAAAGGAGTAACTGTATACATGAAGGAATTCAATACCCATGCACATGATGACAGTCCTCTTAAGGAGATACAGTCCATTAACTTTATCCTGTACGTCATGCAGGGTATCAACCCATACACTGAGTGCTCCAGAGGCTGAGGCCACAGCCACACCAGATTTAAGTACCGTCCCTGTGGAAATGTGACCATTTTTCGGTCCATAGGATCCTTAAATGAACAAGCATCTTCTAAAGGAATAGTGGTCCTAGTATATAAACTTGCTACTGCCACATCAACCTTTGCCATGGAACTCTGTGGACTTGAAACACTTTGCCGTTCTGCTGATGATCCTCTGTTCACAGCTGCTCAGCTACCTCACAACTTTTCCATCGCAGGACAAGCTGTCCACGGACGGGTCGGAGGGACAGTACCTTTAAATCAGGACTGTCCCACCTATATTGGACAGTTGGGTTTTATGTTACATTGACAAACTACTATGTGCAGGAATGAATGGAAACCATTCATGAGCCAGCAATTCTCTTAAAGGATGAAAATGGTTATGGCTATTTTCACTGGTGGCTAAGAGGAAAATCTGCTGTATAGTATATGTATATAGTATATAAATATATATATATATATATATATATATATATATAAATATATATATATATATATATATATATATATATATATATATATATATAGTGTATACACATAGTGATATAGCCACTCAGCACATGCTATGTCTCTCCAACTTGGCCAAATGACTTCCAGCCTTACTTTTAAGGTGTATTGTGGTCAAAAGATGACCTCGCACATGACCTGATAACAGTCATTTTCCAGCTGCATTTACCAGCATGCCTGATATGATCAAATGTACTTCAGTTGGATGAATAACACTAATTAGGCTGTTTTCAGCAAAATACATTGCAATATCTGCCCAACTGCCCAAATGTCTCCACGTGTGGCCATATTAAATAAACAGTAATACACAAATGGTACGTACACTGACGCTTCCGTCTTTGACTCACAGAAAACCTCTACAACAGAGGAATGTGTCTCCTCAATCCTCTCGTCATACGAGGTACATGATAAGGAAAGAGACAAAGAAAAAACATGGCATAATAACGCACAACATCAAATAAAGTCCACCACCACTATAGGGTATATTGTGGTTGCTTTGTTTCTTTTTCTTCTTATGTCCATGTGTTGGAGTGGAGTGAGAGAGAATACATTCTGCTATACTGTTAAGGGAACAGAGAATAACCCTACAGGCTCATATTGATTTCTTTTGACGTAAGCATATACCCTAAGGGGGAGAGAATTGAAGAAATCACGGGTGCTTATTGGAAGTTTTACTGACATCACCTATTTTTGAGGATCAACATATACCCCATAGTGGTGGTGGACTTTATTTGATGTTGTGCGTTATTATGCCATGTTTTTTCTTTGTCTCTTTCCTTATCATGTACCTCGTATGACGAGAGGATTGAGGAGACACATTCCTCTGTTGTACAGGTTTTCTGTGAGTCAAAGACGGAAGCGCCAGTGTACGTACCATTTGTGTATTACTGTGTATTGATTGTGGAGTTTTTGGTGGTAACTCTGGGGTACTATTTACACGGCTGCATACCTGAGTGAAGCGCCCTACGAGATCTATTTTAAGTACACCTATATTAAATAAACAGACATGTATGCTTCATGAACAGTAACTACACAGCCGATAGCACTATCAGCTCAGTTAAAAAACAGAGGGGGTAATTGGCATTCTGCTCTGTTGTCAGCTCTCTCCTTTCTTAACATTTATGAGTAAATTCCATTTACATAGAGCTATACAATAAGGTATTTAATTTTTTCGCAGTTTAGTGCTACTTAAACTTCTGAAAAAAATAGGACGACATCACTGTCTTAACAGTTCCCAGGGTAGATGACAGCTCTTGCTGTCCAAGTTATATTGAATAGCACAAGCGAGAGAGCCTGGGCTTTGTTACATCCCCGCATGCAGAGATTTCAGTGTGTTCATAATAATCTCATAGTAATGCACATTAAATTACAAGAGATGTGGGTCATGCTGTGTTACTGACATCCTGATAAATTATATATTGTAAGCGGGTCTCAGGCAGTAATGCCGGAGGAAAATAAAATGTATTCTAAGCCATGTTCTCAGAGACACTCTAGATGCATTTCTTATTTATCTGTTTATTTCCCTTTACACAAGAGCAGCAACAGCTGGTACATATACTAACAACAAACGATTCTGTTGAGATCACAGCAATACAAAAGACTCATCTGTAAAGAACTATGTTGTCTATATTCTAATAAAATAGTGATATATAGCAGTCTGTGGTTAGTAGGTCTCATCCAAATTTCCCAATATAACAGAGAAAGAGAGAGGATAATGTCATAGAAATAGGATATACAAATTAGAGATATGCGCTGATCCCCGTGTTTTGGTTTTGGATGTGGTTTTGGTTCTTACATGTGTCCATGTTTTGGTTTTGTAACTAATTTTGCAAAAAAATCGTGAAAGGAATTGGTTTTGAATCTGGATTTAATTTAAAAAAAATGTGAAAAATAGGTAAAATAATGTTGTTTTGAGCTTCCTGTATTAGTCTTTATAACTGAAGATTATATATCATTGATTAATATATATTCCATCTTCCTTCCTTAGTAGCCATTGATAAGACAACTGGTTTCTCTCCTCCCCCACTTTATATGGAAAGGTACTAGCATTTGTCTAAAGAGAGCTGTGAGGCCAAACACATTTACATTTGAATAGACTTGTCTTCCAATCAGGTACATCAGCCACCAAAAATTTTAATGCCTGTGGCAAGAAACAAAAATTCCTTCCCTTTAGCCCTCAATTTTAACCGAATGAACCTAAAATATTCATAAATTGTGCACCCCCCTCCAACATTCCACCCTGGGCAGTCGCCCCTATCGCACAGCCCTAGTTACGACCCTGTCAGCCACTCCCACAGAAGTTTTTGTAATTAACTTTTCTGAAGACAAAGACCCTATTTGGAGAGGACTGCTCACACAGGAAATCTTTCTTCCTATTTGGACACAGAAAAGATATATATATATATGGGCCCATCTGGGCTGAGGGTAATATGTGATCATGAGGGATATATACTGGTTAAATATGTTTAATATATTCAGTGTTTAGTCCTATAGTGTTTATTGTCAGTGTTTTATTGGTAAAGCTATAAACTAAAGAAGCTACATTGGGACAACATGGAGGGGTGGTATTTTGGAAAGATCACATTCAGTCAGTAATAATGTTTTTGAATGGAATTGTCTTTGGCTTGCAGAAATGTTTGTGGCTATGATTTTGTAACATTGTAAATACAATGTAGTAAATATTAGTGTACACAGATTGATACAAATATTTGAATTAGATGTCTTTACTTTGTTGTGACTAAGTGAAGTTAGCAAAAAGGTTGTTGTGGAAGAGAATAATTGAGTTGTAAGAAGAGGTTGCTAGATTTTTTTGTAGACAGCTGATGGAGATGCATTTTCCTATACTTTTAATAGCCCTATACTTTTAATAACACAAATCTCTTCCCATACATATTGTAGTTCAAAGTCCCTGGGACTCCTATTTATCATCAAGTAATCACAAGCAACCAGTTGGAAAAACAATTGATAATTTCTCTTTAGTCATTCGTAGTGGTGCAGAGGTATAGATTTTTGCGGTATTTTACGGGTTTGTTATTTTAGCATTATGGACTATGATGACTGACAAAAGAAGATTCTATTTTATATTTAATAAACTGGTAAACAAGGGTCTTGGGGAGTCTATTAGTCAATTAAGATTTTTTTGAAAATCATTTATGTGTGGTCTTTTTTTTTTCTTTTTTTTACTCCTTTGATATACTGTAGGAGTCTTTGTGACCCCTGTCCAATATTCTGCTAACACAGAAATGACAAAGCTGCCACTCCAGGGATTCCAAACATATTAATTACCCTGGCCCACATAGCCCAGTGAATCTGGGATAGCCACAGTGATTTTCAGGTGGTTGGGAATACGGTTTGCCGTGGTCTATCCTCTTCTTCCTCCAACATAGAGGTCCCAGTACTTCGCTGACCATTCTATTTGTATCTGTTTTTATTACACAGTACACTATACTTGGGGACAAGAGGCAAATGTGCTGCCCCATCAAACAGGCCCCATTAAAGCATAAGCCTTTGGCAGAGAAGTATATTTCTAAGGACAGTTCTTATATGCTCTCAGTCTAATGACTTATTTAAACCATAGAGAAGGCTAAATTCAGCAGTATTTTGGGAGAAAAACTGAAAACTTTACTCAATTAAGGTATTCTGCTGTGCTTTCAAGTACTCTTCGTAAAATATGTCCATAGCATTAATAAATACAAAGGGAATTTTTAGACACTGCATTGTTCCCAGGAAGATACTGAAACCAGAAACCCATTAGTAATGAATGCTGGAGAATGTCAGTTGACATTGCTCGTTACAAGTGTACATTTTAAATCATAAACAACACTACTCTATTATGGCGCTTGCAATTAATAACACTGTTCCTTTTCATATGTGGTTACCTACATGCACTAGAGTAGTGACCACTGCATCACATTTATAGGGATGTTTTAAATAAACTGAACATGACTACAAAATATTAAGAGGGGAGGATTATAGACCTAGGTATTATTAAAACTTATTTTTATATGTCCAATTTTTTATGTGGTTACAATGTGGCTTTATAGTACATATGTTTTTTTTTAAAATGTTCTTAATGTTTCCTGTCAATTACTAGTTAGTGAAAGAGTTAAAAAAGATATGGGAATTTAAGCCTTCTTCTAGTGGCTAATATATGGCAGGTATATGTGGCTAATATATGGCAGGTATATATGGCTAATATATGGCAGGTATATATGGCAGGTATACGGCTATTCTAGTCACTACACTCCTTTCATTGTTGTATATTTTCCAACTCACCTGTAAACACCGTTGGATGGGGAAAACTCAAAACAATCAGCTTGGTGACCATCTCTGGGTAACATATGGCAATTAGCCAAGCAATCATTCCACCCCAATCATGGCCAATGAGGACACATTTGGTGTAACCTATACAGAGAGAGATAAGAAGTTAATGCTCAGTAATTAACAATCTTTAATCTGTAGTAATTAAATATCTTTACGCAATTACACAATCTTTATGACCAAACAGATTAACTGGATTAACTGCTCATTGGAGTTTATTTAATAACAAATATACAGTAACCCACAGCATTAATATTACCCACTAAATTATTTCACATTCAGGTTTCAAAATAACTTTTCCTTACGAAGCCCATTGTTCATTGTAAGACAGAAGGCACAACATTAATTTATTGTAAGTGAACACACCCAGCCCAATCATCTGCCAGCCGGACATGTTATTTATTGTGTTTCATTACTAGACCCAGCTGGCAACGCCGAGTGTTATCCACCCCTCCACTTAGCTTCCACTTCTTTAACATTGTGTCTGCTTTCTGTTCCTCCAGATTAATTTGAAAGTACAGCATCTAAGGCACAGTTAAACCCAGGAGCTTAGGCTGTGCCCCTTTATCACTATCTAGAAACCTTACATAAAGTAGAACACAGACTGGCAGGTCCAATTACTCAATAGGTGCTACAACACCAGCAATCAAGGTGAGGAGACAATGAAAACACCACATGTATCTTGCACTTTCAGCCCTTGGAGGGTTGGATTATCATTGTGCCAGCAGTATAATAAGGGTGTGCAGACACAAGTTAAGCACCCTACTTTGAGGTGTGACTTATTTTGAGTTACATGGATCTTGAAATATGTTAGCAATGAGACATAAATTCTGTGCCTACATAAACAGGTTACAAGGGTTGGAGTTAATGATGGTTGTCACATCTCTGATCCAGACACATCTAAATTCTAGGTATAAGGTTACATGTATATTTGCCTTTATGCAAACAGGACATCTTTACTTTCATCTATATATCATACTTGCCTACTCTCCCCGTTTTCCCGGGAGGCTCCCGACTCTTGGAAGAGTAGGCAAACCTCCCAGATTTGCCGAAATTCACGGCATTGAATGGCGGGGACGAGGCTTAATCGCATCATTAAGCCCCGCTATTCAATGTCGTGAATTTCGACATTTTATAGTGGGGGCGGGGCTAAGGTGACGTGACAATATATACATATATATATATATACACATATGTATATATATATATATATATATATATATATATATATATATATACACATATACTATACATATGTATATATATATATATATATATATATATATATAGACGCATATATATATATATATATATATATATATATATATATATATATATATGTATATGTGTGTGTATATATATATATATATATATATATATATAAAAAAACATCCAAGGGAACCTGGATGTCGTATTGCAGGGTATTTATACGAGATGCAGCTCCATATCAATATTACACGTCCTTTCTGTAGTTATGTAATTATACCATATTCAGAGGCACACATGAGTTAAACAGCTGTTAAGAGGCATTATAGGTATTTTTCCATACTGTTTTGAATCTGTGCCTATGAAAATAAATTTGAAAGGGGGTAACTAGCAGCGTAACAAGTCTCTCTATTTCTTGGTTGTAGGCGCTGCTTGCGGTTTCCAGCTGCAGGTTATTGTCTTTCTAGCAAAGAAAGTAGGACAGCAGGCAGCATTCAGAGGCTTGGCACTTTATTACAGGTTTCAAACCCAAGAGGCAGGCAATGGGGTTCAGTGGTATCGTTTAAATAAATCTACATATATAACATGTTACAGATGAGTGAGACCCTCCCCTGAATGTGTATATTTTCAGGGAGTTATATTTCCTTCATGTGACTAACTTTGGAGATGATGGCTTATTTATGCCACATTACTTCCTGGCTCAGCACAGCGTTCTGGAACATAAGATGCATCTATTACAATATATAACCTGAGAACAGTTTCAGGGAATATTCCAGGTCAGTTATGATGTGTACATCAACCATCATAACTTCAATTCTCAGGATTATAGCTCCAGTGACTCCCACTGACGAAATTACAGGTCACAGAGTTCACTAGCTGTTAAAATTCAGTTTATTGATGTGTGTGTTTCCAAGAAACCATTCCTGGTAAAATGTCACTGACTTTCCAAGGTATGGAAACTGAGTGAATAGATTAATAATCTAGACTTATTTTTTACGTAAAACGTCTGAGGATGTAGCATATATAAGAGATGACAGATAGATATCTTTCTCCTGGGTTCCATCCTTCCCAATCAGTTGCCTCTTTTTCTTGTTCTCCACCTATTGCCACCCATTCCTAAATTCCTGGAATCCTGCCTGTGTTTGGTGTGCCTTACATCCCAATGACTGTTTTTTGCCGTTCCTGGTCTGACACTGTCCCATTTATAATGTCTGTCTTCTGTGTTATTCGTCATAGCAATGGTATATGGCCTAATTGTCAGTTTTATAGAAAAAAGGCAATTTCTCAGCCTTGGTCAGGAAAAAAAAATGGTTAAACCCCTTTATTGTTGTTACATTTAAATTTCTATTACTTATGATCTCCTGTATCACAGAAATAATGGTCTTTGATGCATTTTAATAAAGAGTCAATAAAAATAAAAAATATAAACTGCACCCTATCCATTTTCCAGTATCGTTATTATCATCTTAATTTATTTACATAGCGCAATTAATTCTGCAACGCTGTACAGATAATATTTATCATTCACATCAATCCCTGCCCCATTAAAGCTTACAGTCTAAATTCCCTAACACAGACACACACAGACTAGGGTTAATTTTGTCAGCAGCCAGTTAACCTACCAGTATGTTTTTGGAGTGTGGGAGGAAAGCGGAGCACCCGGAGGAAACCCACGTATACACAGGGAGAACCTACAAACCCCACACAGATAAGGCCTGGTTGCCACCAATATTACAGCCACAGTCTGTAATATATACCAAGCCATGGATGCTACAAATGGATGCACAGATATACCCATTTCACAGACCCCTCCCCAGTACACAGAGACATTTCCCCATTACACAGAGATATACCTATTGTACAAAGACACTTTCCAATAAAACAGAGATATACTCATCGTACATAGACACCTCCCCATTACACAGAGATATACCCATTGCACAGAGCCCCTTGACAATAAAACAGAGACAGCTGACACTAAAACAGGAGATATACCCATTACACAGAGACAACTCCCATTACAAAGAGATATGCATATTGCACAGAGACAACTCCCATTACCCAGAGATATACTTATTGCACAGAGTCACCTCCCCATTACACAGAGCTATACCCAATGCAGGGAGACACCGGACAATAAAACAGAGATATACCCATTACACAGATATATATATATATATATCCATTGCACAAAGCCCCTTTCCAATAAAACCGAGATCTACCCATTGCACATAGACACCTCCCCATTACACAGAGATATATCCATTGCATAGAGACACCTGACAATAAAATAAGAGATATACCCATTACACAGAGACACCTCCCCATTACACAGATATATCCATTGCACAGTGACATACCCCCATTGTAAAGAGATATACACATTTCACAGAGACAGAACCCCCTTGAAATAAATGATATACCCATTTAGCTACAAGATGGTCCTTTTGAGTCTGCTACTGTAATGGTAACTGAATACAAAAAGCAGAATAGTCAGGTACAATCCAAACCAATAGCATGTGACAAACAGAGTAGTAGGGGTCAGTGTAGACGGAAGACAAGATTGGTCAACAAACAAGCAAGGCTAAAAATCCAACTGAGACAACAAAACAGATACAGAGCACAGTGCCTAAGCTAGTAAATGCTACTATAGGCAATGGGAGTGTACGACTGACAGGCTTATAAAGCCACCTGAAACCATTCCCAATAAGTCAATCAGCCCAGTCCTCCCAGTGCTGATGAGTGCTAAGCCCCTGAGTGTCAGTGACGTTAAGTGATGTCAAGGCAAGCAGTGTAGACAGAGAAAATAGGCCAAGACGTATTGGAATGCTCAATCTGCCACTTTTTCTATTCCAGCTCCTGTTCAGAATCTTGATGGCTAGCAAAAATCAAGTGGGGAAAGTGCACCCCTCCTCTTCAGTGGGTCATTTATGATTTGCCCAGACTTCCCGAAACTGATGCAGCGGGTCTCCGCTTCTGTTGACTGAAGACACAAAGCTATTGCTCTGCTTCTGGAACACAAGAACTGTAGGAGTAGAGCAGCTGCTTAGTGCTTGCAGTCAATAGAAGTGGAATGCAGGTGCTAAATTCTTTCAGTCAACTGGTCCTTTTAAAGATCAGCCAGAGGCAGTTAATGGTTGATGGCCAATACACTGGAACAGGGACTGTCTTTGACAGTCCATTCCAGTGTGGTATGTAACAATCACAGGGCCTCTCAACATTCATTAATAATACTGTCAAGGCACTATTGTTTCTTGTGTACAGGACACTTCATTACATGTTTTGTGTGCAAATGCGTTAATGTGACTTTCACATTACTAACACTGACAAACCACATCTATACGGGGTGGGGTGCAATTGTAAGTCTGGTGCAGAAATAGTGTTGTGTTTTGAGATGCACAGCTACATGTCAGTACACGCGTACATTTGGTACACAAAATACATCCAACTCTAAATGAGGCCCCTTATATGCACATGTTTAGGAAAGTGACGTACAAGCAGACACAAAGGAGCATAAGGAAATCTGAAAATGTTAAAGTAGACATTACTTGCTGTAAAGCTAAATAACCAGTTATACATAAAGCTTCCTAAGCTGTTATTGTCACACTTTACGAATTGCACAATTATTGACCTTCTGTCTGCATTCCTGTGAACCTACAGTGAGTGTCATAAGGGTTGATGTAATTTGCATAATTAGTACATGATTAGCTTGGCATGCCATCACACAAGATGGAAGCATCAGGTAGTCAGTAAACAATGTATTCTGCCAGAGATGATTCAATTTAGCCAATAAAAGCAGAGAAGGGACATGCTTTAATAACTGAAGTGGTATATAACCTTTGGAGGATATATGCTACCTGCTATCAAATCACCATTTTTATAGTGAGGTGAAAGGTGCATATTTAATACTAATCAATAAGAAATCTACTTACTGTCTTATTGTCATATGTAGACAATAGGTCATCTAGCTATTATTATGATGCTGATGCCTGCCAGCAACGCGATCCACCTCCTGACCTGCCACCTCTTGGATAAATTACAAATTTCTTCTCTTAATGTTCGGGGTCTTAACGTTCCTGAAAAACGTTCACGAATGTTAACTACCTTTCACACACTGAAAGTTGACATTGCATTCATTCAAGAAACACATTTTAAAAGACAATCTGCCCCATCACTTCATAACCGCCATTACCCTATGGGATTTTTTAATGATAACCCTGTTGGTAAATCGAAATGAGTAGCAATCCTATTCTCCCAAAGGCTTTAATTCACAGACAATACCGTGATCAAAATTGGTGAGACTAGGGGCCTTTTGGTGAAGGGAAAACTATTTGGTCAACTCTTTATCTTTGTTAACTTATATGCTCCGAACCAGGGTCAGTCGGCTATCCTAGTACGTACTTTGGACTTAATTGATGAATACAAAAAGGATGTCCTTCTAGTAGGCGGAGATTTTAATTGGGCTATGGATCCTCTAGTAGACACGGTGGGACAGGGTCCCAGGCTACCCTTGTGAGAGGCTAGGAAAACCAGACACAAGTTCCATGAGCATCAGATGATAGATGTTTCGCGTCTCCTACATCCTACTGGCAGAGACTACACATACTACTCTGTTCCACACTGTTGCTACTCCAGAGTTGACCATTTTTTCATTGAACATAGACATTTGGATCTTCTCCTGGACTTTCGAAAAGGTCAAATAGTGGATTCAGACCATGCCCCCAGATATCTTGGCTTGACTTTGGCCGGCCCCTCCCCTAGACAATGGACCTGGCGATTTAATGAACAATTTTTGCAGGACCAATATCTCAGCTTGCACAATCCCTCGATGACTATATCACTCTAAATGACAATGGTGAGACTTCCAAGATCACAATTTGGGAGGCTCACAAATGTGTTATTAGAGGAAAGTGTATAGAACTTGGATCTTTCCTCAAACAACAAAAGGAGGCTTACGGGGAGTCCCTACTTTCCCGAATTGCTACTTTAGAGACCAAGCACAAAAGTTCTCTATCTTCCGACACTCTGCAGCCGTCAAAAATTACCTGAAAGAGATACATTTTCCTAGGTTTACTAGAGAAATGGAGATGTTGGAACAGCCTTTCTCTGGTGAGGAACTGGATGAAGTTATTAAATCATCTCTGTCGGGGAAGAGTCCGGGTCTGGACGGGTTCTCGATCGCGTAGTAAAAAACCTTTAAATGTAGAGTGTCTCCCATTCTTTTGTCTGACTTCAACGCTGTATCAGACTTAACCTACTTCTCTGTCAAGCGTTGAAGGCACACATCACTGTCATCCATTAAGAAGGAAAGGATCCATCTCAATGCTCAAGTTATCACTCTATCTCCCTCCTCAACATTGATATATAGATAATTGCTAAACTCATTGCCAACCACCTGAATTTGCTTCTCCCAAAGTTAATTAATTACAATCATTTAGCTTATGAGTCACCCTACCTTTGCAGTCTGGCTGGGCCAAGATGCAAAATGTATACTTAACCTCATGTGTCAATCTCCCATTGTCCCATAGATTGTAAGCTTGCGAGCAGGGCCTTCTCACCTCTTGTCTGTTTTACCCAGTTTGTTTATTAGTTTATTACGTTTGTCCCCAATTGTAAAGCGCTACGGAATATGTTGGCGCTATATAAATAAATGATGATGATGATGAAGTGGGTTTTGTTCCTAATAGAGAGGCTCCTGATAACACAACCAAAATGATTGATATAATTCATCTCATTTCTCAGTCCAAGGCCCAGGCACTTCTCCTCTCCACAGACGCTGAGAAGGCTTTTGATACAATTAATTGGAGATTCATGTGAGGGGTACTGGAGCATTTGGGTATTGCCCTCTTTGCTTGCACAGGATTCTCTCCCTAAATGAATCACCCAGTGCAAAAATCAGGATCAATGGGATGCTTCCGGACCCGTCTCGATCTCCAACGGCATACGTCAAGGCTGCCCTCTTCTCCGTTAATCTTTATTCTCTATATAGAGACACTGGCCAGGGCGATTCGCCAGAATGTAGATATAAGCGGTGTGCAGGTGGGGGATAGGGAGATTAAACTAGCGCTGTTTGCAGACGGCTTGCTATCTGTTGTCACACATCCAATCATCTCCCTCCCGAACCCGATGACCGAATTCACAAAGTTTGCCAATCTGTCAAATTTCAAAATTAGTTACTCGAAATCAGTCGCACTTAACATCTCACTGCCAGACCATATAGCGGGTTCCCTGAAGGCTTCCTTTCCCTTCAATGCCTTTGTCCGATATCTGGGTATTGCTGTCAGACGACACCTCTAAATTATTTGGTTTGAATTACACTCCTCTCTTAAATAAAACACACAAGGATTTGCAATCATGGTCCACACTAAAACTCTCCTAGTTTGTGAGGATGAATCAAAATGACTATCCTTCCTAAGATATTATATGTTTTACATACGGTTCCAATTAGAGTGCCCCTGTGCTTTTTTGCGAATCTGCAATTTTTAATTAGAGACTTTGTCTGGGGGGTTAGACGGCCGAGAATTAAGCATGATTTACTCTATAGACGAAGACACCAAGGAGGCTTACAGCTTCCACACTTATGGTGTTACTACCAAGCTTCTATGCTCACTAGAGTTCTGGAGTGGACAAGACAAGTGAAAAGTAAACAGTGGATTGTCATAGAAGGTCAGGGAATGCCAACCCCACTACACCTGATGCCGTAGCTCCCGACTATACCCAAACTCACACACCCCACTATTGGGCCCACACTTGACTGTTGGAAGCAGATTAGAGCGAGCCAAAGTATCTCCACGATTATATCCCCCTTGTCTTCTTTTTTGGCAACAGGGACTTCTCACCTGGACTTCAGTTCAGTCAGTTTGCTGCTTGGACTCAGAGAGGTATCCAACGATTAAATTACCTGCTTAAGCATGGTATCATCTGAGAGTTCGGGGAACTCCAATCAGAAGTCTCGCATCCCACAGACGAACATTGGAGATATTTACAACTCCGTTCTTTTCTCCAGACGAAGGGTACTTTAGCTAAGATCAACAGGCCGCTTATGCCTTTTGAGACTCTGTGTAGTCTCCAAAGTACACCCAAACATACTATTTCATCAATCTACAAATTACTCATTCAGGATAAATTCACACAAAAACCTTGTTTCACAGATTCATGGGAGAGAGATCTAAAAGAGCTTAGTGGGCCAATCCAGTGGCAGAAAGTGTTCATGGCTACTCATGCCTGTTCACAAAACACCACTATTGTTGAATACAAAATTTTAACACAATGGTACAGGTGTCCTGAATTATTAAATACATTTTCCCTGTCCGTATCCCCTCTTTGTTGGAGATGTAACTCTTATGTAGGTTCTCAACTCCACATCTGGTGGTCCTGTCCTAAGATCTCTCCTTACTGGAACAAAATAATTCACCTCTCTTAACTCTAAATCCTGGTATCTGGCTCCTGTCGTTGTCCAACATTCCCATTTCCTCTTATAAACAATCACTCCTTAAACACCTAAACAATGCAGCGAAGTCCTGGTCCGTTGGAAGTTTCCCTCATCTCCTACTATGTCTGAGTGGTTCAAACGCATTCATTTTTATATGTCCATGGAGGATCTGACCCTATCGGCCAGTTATCAGAACTCTGAGTTTACAGCCACTTGGTTCAGTTGGCTGGAATTTAAAGAAATGACTGACTACCGCATAAGAGCTTTATCCTCTCTCACACCACAGTAACAACTTTTACACCGAGATGGCAATAAGCTGATTTAACCTGGAGTGATTTCCAATTGCAAGCTGTAGTTTTTTGGGGGGGTTTTGGCACCTTGATTTACACCCACTTATCCCTCATATTGCCCCCCTCCCTCTTTCCCTCATTCCCACCTCCCCCTTGTCTGTCCGTCACCCCCCCCCCCCCATTGTTGACATATGTTTCTTTTGTACAAGAAAAAAAAAATGTATGTTGCTGAATTGCTTTGTTGGTTCTCTGGAACTGTTAGTGGTGACTACTGTTAATTATTATACAACTCACAAATAAAGAATGCGTAAAGTTCAATTATTGTTGCTCCATTTTTGATTAAATAAATGATAGCAAAGGTGACTAACAGTTCTTTAATATGTCATATTAGAAGAAGTTATTTATAGCTAGAACAAAGGATTATCAAACAAGATCAGAACAAAGGTGACTGTGAAAGCACATTCTTACAAAAAGGACCCCACTGTCAGAGAGTCATATAAAAATGTAACATGAAAGCAAGTCTTATTAGTGCCAAACAGTAATATACAGTATTTCTATTGCAGAATCTACATCCTAGTAGATGAATTCTAGGGGTATAGGCCATTGTGTGATATAGACAGCCTGAAATTCACAAGGACTATACTGCAATCCCAGGGCTTGGCACAGGGCTTCCCACTATAGACCAGAGTGGGCGATTAGGGGAGGCTGATCAGTGTGGAAAAGTGTGGAAGCTGTGGTTGACGGTATTCTTGGGCATTTACACTCTCATTCATCTTCAATAGGGTCTCAGGTAGATAAGGGTACCCCATTCTTCAAACTGCCAATGGAACAATTATAGATCATATCTCTCCTTGGTATAGTACACATCTACAATGTCATCCATTTTGGATCCAAGAGCATTAGTCCCAGTGCTGATGCCTGAGGTTTATTGCATGAGCTGTGCAATTCAGCTCTTTTTGTATTTCCTTCATTGATAACAGGTAATCTGGAAGTTCAAGTAAATAGCTTTTAAAGCTTGTGAGATCTTTTCCAGTGAAGAGTCTGTGGCCTACTCCCCTGGCGTCATATTGGATTCCATGTGGGAGCCAGAAGTGAGTTAATCTTTTATTTTAAAAAATAGTCTTTAAATGTTGCATCTTTTTGGTGGGTATTTTTTCACTTTCCGGGTTTCCATAACCAAGCCTGCACAGTTAGGGAAAGTTTCTGGGTTGTACAGAGATTGTGTGTTGTCAATCTAGCTTAATTTATCAAGAGATACATCTGGGCTTTCTAAAAGACAATCTTACACATATATGAAGATGGGGAGGGGGAAACATGGCATTCGGCTACTAATATCAACTTGTTTAAATAACATTTGCCCCAGTGAATAGGTCCTCATTAAGCTGAAAATCACTGTCTTATTCCTGGGATTTACTAGTCCCAGGTCTTGAGTCTCAAGACAAGTGTCCATAGTCTAAGGGACCTATTTATCATTGTCAGATAAGAACTGTCTGCAGTGAAAATGGGTGTTTTTGCAGTAAGGAGTAAGGGCTTCTCATAATAAATCAAGGGGTGCTTGTGGTATTCTCCTCTGGAGAACAGTTTTGTCGAGTTTCACAGAGTTCCTATTTAAGAAGGATCCTGGCAACTGAAAAAGTGACCCCAGCACTTAGACCCAGAGGAAACACAGCAGAAATGGTAGTAACTCAAGGCTGATATTGTTACGAGCCGCGGCAGTGTCCATAGCCACCGCAGCTCACTCCCCTCACTGTCTGTCATCCTGGCCGTCTCCTTGACGACCGGGACGTCACTTCCGGTTCTCAGGCCAACCATTGCTAGGGCAATGTCCGGACACCGAGACTCTAAGCCCCGTGTCCCGGCAATACAGGGCAGTCGAGCGCGTGCGCAGAACTCAATACAGCCTGCAGGGTAATTAATTGTTCATTTAATTTATTAGGCAGTGCCTGGGGGTTGTTTCAAGTCAAGGCCCTGATTGGCTACCTATTGTATTTAAGGCAGGGAGGGCTTAGCCTCCCTGCCGGTTATAGCGTTCCAGTCCTGTGCTGACCTGCTGTTGGATTTCTATTTGCCTGATCTGCTGTTGTGACCCTTGCCTGTACCTTGGACATTACCTGTTTGCCTGTGTTCCTGACCTTTTGGCTTGTATTCTGAACTTCGCTGTTTTGCTACGGACCTCTGACCTAGGCCTGCCTCTGACCACCCGCTCCAGTCTGGGCTAGCGCCCCCGGTTCCATCTGCGCTGCGGCCATCCTGGATGAGCTTTTACTACTGAAGGCCTAAGACCTGGGAGCATCTGGGTACCTGTGAGCACATAAAGCTCTACGGGAAAGGTGGCTGCTAAAGGTGAAGATCTCTACACTACTGCTCTAAAAGCTCATCCTGGTGGTCGTGGGCCCTAACAGATATGAGCTGCTTGGAACCCACAGAGTGAGAACCAAGGACTCTGGAAGGAGAGGAGGATCCCCCTGGCAATCTAGGGAGGGGGTCCATGGCATGCTGCCACGAGGGCCAAAGTACACAATGACAGAGAGAATATGGGGAGATTCCATTCAGCATGATGTGTCTCTGGAACTTCCACAGAGACGCATTGCACCGATGTTAAGGCAGGAATCTCCGCACCCCATAGAGGTGTGCTGAAAAAGGAGCAGAGATTCCTACCATAATGGCTGCAATGTTCACAACCGGACATCGCCGTGATGTCTGCTCTCCACATCGCCAGCAATTGAATCTCAATTGAAATGTGACAGGATTACAGCAATCTATATCACTCATTTTGTAAAATCAGAACTGTATAGCAGAACGGAGACATGAATGAGCGCTATTATGGGTAGGGGGCTTTCACTTCTGTGCCTGTCACCATCTTTGTCTCCTCTACTCACTTAACCTCAAGCACCCGCCCAAGGACCCCTTTTTGTCTTCAGCCTTTACCATGGGAAAATGCTAAGATTAAAACCTAACAACATTTTTCTTTCATATTTTCCTTTTACTTTGGAGAACAACTATTCTCTGATTATTTTAAAATTAATTTCAGTTTCGTTCCTGTCACAATTGTGTGCCCCAAAAAATGTTGTGCATCCCCCCCCCCAAAAAAAACCCAACAACTTTGTGCCCTAGGCTACACCATATTGGGTAATCACGCTCTGCTTGCAAGCATGGTGATCACTCCTAACATTGCCCACTCTTTACAGAAGGGTACATAATTAAAAAGATGAGTAGAAGAAATGTTCTGACTTGTCTCCAGAATCGGTTTGTGAGA
This sequence comes from Mixophyes fleayi, assembly GCF_038048845.1. Taxonomy (NCBI): domain Eukaryota; kingdom Metazoa; phylum Chordata; class Amphibia; order Anura; family Limnodynastidae; genus Mixophyes; species Mixophyes fleayi. Next base: position 37,873,727 of record NC_134409.1, read on the forward strand.
GGACAGTCCCACATGCAATGCCTAAATAAAACCATATTTGATACAAATTTCAGACAAATATTTGTTTCTGATAAGACAATTAGGAATCTCCATTGAGGAGACAGATATCCTCTGTGAAAGAGATTATAAAATATCCCTCTATAGATGCTGGATGTTAGAACAGAATTGTAATGGAACAGTTTTAAGAATATTGTCTAGCGTTACATGTGGGAATGTGTACAACCAAGAAGAGAGTCCTGATTTCACTCATGTAGTGAATAGGTCTATGTAGCAATTTATAGTGAGCGGACTATAGCCCGCAAGAGGCTTAGACAACATTGCATCTAGTGTGTTGGACCAATTCGTAGGTGATATTAATTTAATTACTGCGCTAGGTTGGTGCTGGGCTTGATGATCTTTTTGAGTCATAATGTAATATTTTTGATTCATCAATGCTCTTATGCTGTTAATACCCTTACTTAGCCATGTGGTAAATGGGTAAAGTGCATGGCTCTTTTGAAATTCAGGATTGGCTAAAAGTGGCAAAATCAAAGAGTGGTGACTATGTAAAGCTAGTTTGTGTCTAGTGTAATGCTTGACCTTCCTAGCAGATAGTAATAAAGAATTATGTAGTATATGATTTGGAGTTCCTGCTTGTGGGTATGTAAAAAGGAAATCAGATGTTTACTGGTTAGGAAGGATTGTTCAATCAGAGTGTTTAATCAGTTGAGTGTAGCCAATCTCTAATAAATCTGAATATCTCTGAGTGGCTGTAAAATTTTAAATTAGGGTAATTCATTTCACCTTGTGTTGTGGTTTGCTGCAATTTCATTAGGCTTATCCTAGGGCATTTATATTGCCATATAAAATTTATGAGTTTTCAATTAGCAGAGGTAAGAAGTATGGGAAGCATATGAAGTGGAAAAAGCAATTTAGTAAATTATATCATTTTGATTAGACTAGATTAGCACAACCTATATATAAAAGCATACATTGCTTCCAACTATATATTTGCTCTAATATTTCCTTGATTGTTAATCTCATATTGTGATCATATTGTGGATATTTTTTGATTAGTTTATACCCAAGGATTTAAGAGACTTAGTAGCCCAGGGTATTTTGCTACAGGGCAGTTGATAATAGCATTTCCGAGTACACACTGAAGGGTGGGCAGCTTAGGCAGTGTAAAGCGAGTTGGTACATGGGTCTCCAAATTCCCTTTTTTTCCTCCCAGTATGTAAAGGGACTGTCTGATGTGTCTATTTCTATGCTGTTGTGAAAATACTTCTCCACCATCCTTTGGATGCTGATAGTAGGATCAGATGGAGTTACAACAGAGGTGTCATGTTTTTGGTCAAATCTTTTAGACCAGATCAGTGCTGAGTCATCTACATTATCCCTAGATGTCTTGGGAAAGCAAAGTTTTTTCCTAGCAGTAGTTGAGTGAGAAGCTGAAGGAGGAGACGCCGTCCTGTCACGTAACACTTGAGCTGTCATCTTGCTCACCAGGAGCTCCTTGGATCTCTTCAGATCTGGGTCAGTTGGAAACAAAGAGAAGACATAGGTCTTAAACTGAGGATCAAGCACAGTTGTCAAAATGTAGTGATCCGATTTCAAGATTTTGAAAACTCTTGGATCCTGGCAAAGCAAATAAAGTACTTGATCTACAAGTCCGACATACTTAGCGGAATTGCTTTGTTTAATCTCCTCCTTCAGTTTCTCAAGCTGCTTTTCCAAAAGTCTAATTAAGGGTATAACTTGACTCAAGCTCGTAGTGTCTGAACTCACTTCACAGGTGACTACTTCAAATGGTTTCAGCACCTTGCACAACACCTTGACTAAAATACATCCCCCTTCCTTTCCCAATGTCATGGCCTGTGGAGTAAGCGTGGATGGCTTTTCTCTGTTCCTCTATACGCAGAAGCATATACAGGGTGGAATTCCACCTTGTCACCACCTCTTGCTTCAGTTGGTGGCAAGGCAAATTAAATTCCTCTTGCAGCCTCTGCAATCTCCTACACGCTGTTGCCGAATGCCGGAAATGTCCAGATATTTTACACGCCACAGACAGCATCTCCTGCACGTCCCTGTCATTTTATAAAAAGCTCTGCACCACCAAGTTTATTGTGTGAGCAAAACAGGGAATGTGATGGAATTCACCCAGCTTTAATGCTCTCACAATATTGGTGGCGTTATCAGAAATGACATATCCTGAGGAGAGTCTAAGCGGGGTAAGCCATGTTGCAATGACATCACTTAGTTTTTGTAACAGATTGTCAGCTGTATGCCTCTTAGTGAAGCCGGTGATACAGAGAGTAGCCTGCCTCTGACAAATGTGACGTACTTGGGTACATGATGCTGCTGAAGGCGAATCACCAACCAAGTGGGGTGTCACAGTTATACAATCTTTAGTTTGCCCAGTTCTGCTTGTCCACATATCTGTGGTTAAGTGTACAGTGTGTAGAATGGCATTTTGCAGCCCAATAATAACATTTTTAAGAACCTTCTGGTAGAGGTGAGGAATAGCTTTTTTTTTTTACTGAAATGGTGTCGTGATGGAATTTGGTAATGGGGACACAAGACCTCAAGTAACTGTCTAAAACCAGCTGCATTAATAGTGGATATTGGACGCAGATCTAATAGGAGCATAGTCGCCATGGCGTCTGTGATCCGCTTTGCGACTGGGTGACAGCTTCATACTTGCTTCCTCTTGCAAAGAATTGTTTAACAGTCAGTTGTTGTAACCTACTAGTAGTCTTCTTCATGGTCTGCTTCTGGGATGAAGATTCACCCCCAGCAGCAGCAACAGAAGCGGCAGTGGGACTAACGCTCAAGAATTCTTCAGAGGAATCAAGGATAGAGCCGCAGTCATCTAGCCTTAGCAACTTGGATGCAGGACTAACTCCGATCGCTACTGAGGATATTGATGATGACTGTGTTGTGGGTGTAGTTTGCAGATGTCGGGATGTAGGCGAGAGAAGGGTCCTAGCTGATGATGGACTGCTTGTTGTTATTTTTTTTATCATAACTTTCTGATTTTCCCAACACCTTGCCATGAACTCGCGTCAAATGGCGTAACATGGATGAGGTTCCTAGATGGTTAAGGTGCCTCCATCGACTGACTGTGGCTTTACATATACTACAAATGGCTAGACAACTGTTGGCAGTATTTGGGTAGAAACAATTGGTGAAGGACTTACACAAACAACATGATCCTCATCAACATCCTCATTAGCGCCCTCGTTGGCTACACAAATATCCCCCTCATTCTGTTCCAATTCCAAAGTGCCATCCTCAATTTGTGTATCACCGGCTACACTCGGACTGTTCAGGCACACATCAGCAGCAATGCTGAAAGGGGCCTTCTTTATGGGTACAATATCAGAATGGTCACGATTACACATAGCACTCGTGGATGGACTCTCCTCAGGGATTGGTGTCATTTCTGAATCTGACCATACATTTTCCTCTAATGCCTTACTATTTTTTTTTGTATTTGGGCATCACTTTTGGAGTCCGAATTACTTGGTCTTGCTTGGTCACGAGTGACCTTACAAGAAGATGCCTCAGTAACAGTTTTAGATCTCGCACTGATAGAGAAAGGCAAAGGCCTCATTCTTTCTTTGCTACTGCGTGTGTAGAATGACATGTTGGCACTTTTTATTTTCTGGCAGATAACTTTGCCTGGATTACAGCTGTTTTTTTCTTGACCACGGTAAAAGGTGTTTTTTTTAGATGTTTGTTTCCCTGACTTAAAAAGACTATGTACTTTCACATAGGCTTTACCAGATGACATACAGGGATTACTATCATCAGGACTGGTGGCAGCAGCTGCTTGCTGCTCCTGCTAGTCTGTGTACTGCTCAGAATCCATTTGGATAACACCGTACACTTTTTGGTGAAAATTCAAGTATTTGTATTTCAGCAATGACAATTAGCAATGGAGCAATGGAGCTCTTGTCTTTGGGTGTATTTAACACCGTACACTTTTTGGTGCACATTCAGAAGAAAAGCCTTGAAAGTTTTCTTCTGACCAATGTACAGATAAAGGTGGACTACTCCAAGAACGGGCTTTATAGATGGAGTAATAAAACAATCAGTTTATGAGGTAATCTGTGTAAATCTCAGAAAAAGTAACAACATATATTAACAATCTGAGACCAGGACAATCATACTAAAGTCACTTCAACTTTTGACATTATCATTAAGTTTCAATCTTATTATGAAAAGCTTTACGCAGATAACCCAAACCTACATCAAAAAAGTATAAATGAGGCAAAATTACCTAAATTAATGTCTTCACAGAGGGATATGCTCAACTAAAACATAACTGACCTTGACGTATCTACAAAAATGACACCTTCCCACAATGCTACATGAAAAAACAGTCAGTATTTAACTTATGTGCAAAACAGAATACTAATTTTCACCCCTTGCATTGTAGCATGGTTTTGTCCAGGGGACTTAAATAAGAAACTTCTTAATTTAAGTTCCTTAATGAATCAGGCCCTGAGTCATTAATTGAATAATATACATTTTTATTGAGATGTATGTTCTCACCTATCTTCTTTGTGAGATAATTATAACCTATTTTTTAACATTTTAAATCATTTTAAATAAAAAGTAGAACTGGAAACCCAAGTCCAGGCTTCCAATTCCACTGTGCATGTGTGTGATGCCTGCGTGGAGATAATCAGACTGACTGGCGCAGCGATAAGAGCCAGATAACCACTGCCAACCAGCATCACCAGTGAGCTGGGCATCTCTCAGCTGCTCCAGCGAAACTTCTGATGGTAAACTGCAGCAATCACATACTTCTCCTATTGCTCATAAATAAACCCATTGTTCTTGTCTGGTCCCTGCAATCTTATCCGTGCGTAAATCAAAGCTGATAAGATTGGACTGAATTTGTCACAGCAAAAAAAAAAAACATTTTCTTGATTTTCTAAGCTCACCTCCTTTATGTACCCACTCGCTAGTTAGGCTGGGTACACACTACAGAAAATATCTCCCGATGCGATATTAACGATTTTACCAACGACTGAAAGTCCCGATCAGTACGTCGATTCATGTGTACACACTATACATGTTTTACACGATTTACCTTCAGATCTGTGCTCTTCATCTGTCATAACCATCTGCTGAAAAGATCGTGACTCTGTAAACTCTATGGAGATCCTGATCGTGAGTGCATACACAATGCAGGATTGGAAGGACATCGCTCCATCGTTGAACAAAATTCAAATGATACAATGTGCTTTGGAACAATAATCGTTCATTGTTGGAACGTTCACACTAATGCGATATCAGGCTGGTCATTTATTGTGTGATTAGTCTGAATAGGGTGAAAAACCATAGTGTGTACCCAGCCTTACGCTGACTAATCAATGGACCACTTCACCGACAACTCTCTCCTTTCCTGGTTCACACCACACTCTCTCTTTCAACCTCCTCCCAGATAGCAAGTTACAGGAAGCTGAGGAGACAGAGATAATAAGTAGAGCAAGGACAGGAAAATGATATGTTAGATACCGGGGTCCTATCTTGTGTTAGATTTATTTCTCTGTCTGACCACAGTGATTGAAGGAAATGTTCTTTTCAAGGGGTTTAACTTTTCCTTGTCAGGAAGAAATCACCAAGTGTGGCAATTGTAAAAAAAAATAATAATGTGTTTTTAGGTTTGCTATTAGCAATAAGTAAAAAACACAGCACAGCGTAATTGTGTTGCCTTTATTTTAATAAGTATTTCAAAAATAGGTTGGTTATTTATATGTGACATGTTAAAATTATATTAATATATTATTAACAGTTAATACAAAATAATCATCATCATCATCATTTATTTATTAGCGCCACTAATTCCGCAGCGCTGTACAGAGAACTCATTCACATCAGTCCCTGCCCCATTGGAGCTTACAGTCTAAATTCCCTAATATAGACACACACTCACACACAGACATACAGAGAGGGAGAGACTAGGGTCAATTTTGATAGCAGCCAATTAACCTAACAGTATGTTTTTGGAGTGTGGGAGGAAACCTGAGCACCCGGAGGATACCCACGCAAACACAGGGAGAACACACAAACTCCACACAGATAAGGCAATGGTCGGAAATCGAACTCCTGACCCCAGTACTGTGAGGCAGAAGTGCTAACCACGAAGGCCACTGTGGAATCACCTCATCAAATGAGAGACAACAAACATATTCAACATGTCAAACAAACATATTAAAAGACAGGGCTTTCTCACATGTGCAGTTCTTGTGTAAATTAATCAAATAACATCCCATCATAGTCCCAGCCATGTATAACATGCTGAACTGCCCTGGTTGCCTTTAATTATAGGTATCATGGCTGCAAAGGGAGATCTGAGTGACTGAAAGAGGGGTGAATTTTGGGGTCTGTTTGGCGGAAGTTCCAATGACCAAAACAGCTTAACAAGTTTCACAAGCAACAGTCTCCAGGGTCATTCCAGCATGGAACCCCAAGGGAGAAAGGTCAGCAACAAAGGACAAAAGTGTATGCACCATGACCCATCATCATCATCATTTATTTATATAGCACTACAAATTCTACAGCACTGTACAGTCCCTGCCCAATTGGAGCTTAAGGTCTAAAGTCCCTAACACACACACACACACACACACACACACACACACACACACACACACACAGACACCCACAGATACACAGACTAGAGTCAATTCTGATAAGAGTCAATTAACCTACTATTATGTTTTTGGAGTGTGGGAAGAAACCAGAGCATGCAAACATGGCGAGAACATACAAGCTCAACACAGATAAGCCATGGTCAGAAAACACACACATGACCCTACCGCTGGGAGGCAGAAGTGCTAACCACTAAGCCACCTTGCTGCCCATACCTATGCATTCATTTGAAGAGAAAGGCAATGCAACGTGTTTTACAATACAGTGACCTGTGCTGACGTAATTGATGGTTGGAGCATTCAAAAACAAAAATATAAGCAGACTATTATTTACAAGGCCAAAGTTGTCTTGATTGATTGATTGACTGATGTGCGCACACTTTGACAATGTTACACAATGGCATTTAGTCAAGCATATACCCTGCTTTATTTTGTAACAATGGGGAGCTTTGCTTCTTGTAGAACACAGTGCATGTAAGCACTGGCACTTCTCCAAATGTTTGCTAAACCAAAGGCATGAAGCGTTCAGTTATGTGTCAGTGTGTACTGACATTACATTTATATCAGTTACATCTATTTTTCATGTATTCAAGCTGTTCCCCAAGCTAAACTCTACTGTGTATGTACTCTAAGAAAAAGCACATCTACATTTACATTTTATAATGAAGTCTCTATTTGGCATTACACATGTCTTAGTATATAACTTAGCGGCCATTAAATTTGCAGTTTAGTATTCATCAATATATTCCCCACTCCCATCTGGTGAGAATCAGAGATGGATGTAAGAGTCTGAATTTCTTACAAAATATAGGAACATATGGATTTAGAAAATGTTCCAGTGAAGGTAGAGTTCTTTATAGACATAACCAGCAGGGGCAGATTGGGCTGGGGGGGGGGGGGGGGGGGCAGGGGTGAATCTGCCCCCCGCGCTGGTCCCATAGTGGGCTAACTTGGGCTGGGTCACTGGGCCACCTGCATTTTTTTACCTTTAAAATAGGCTGAAGATTCAAGTCTTGCCCTCCAGGCTAACATTTGCCAGCCCTCCCCTGATAACCAGAGTAAACATAGCTATAGAACTTTCTCTATCACCTACCTAGCTAAATTCATTTATCCCTGTTAATCAATGTTATAATGTACAAATCTAACTACAGAAAGAACTCCAATCTAACTTTACATTTCTGGTTCTCTCTAGGAACATGCACAAAATTCTAAGGTACCTGCCTTCAATAGCATTGTGTGCATATGATGCGGTCATTGGCAAAAAAAACCAGAAGGTCATAATAAACTATCCACTTTTCACTTTTGTACAAGCATAGGGCCTGAGTCATTAAGGAGAGCAAAGCATAAAAAAGGAGTAACATTTGCACCTGGCCAAAACCATGTTGCATTGGAGGGGGAGATAAATTTAAAATGTGGGGACAGATTCATAGTTGGGGTAGGACATGTCCTAGATCAACTTTAAATTTCAGTGTAATAATAAAGCTATCAAGTATTTGTGTGCTAGATGAAAAAACAGCCAGTATTTAACTTATGTGCAAAATAATAAACTAATTTGCACCCCTTTCATTGTAACATGGTTTGTCCCAGAGAACATTTACTCCTTTTTTGCCTTAATGACTCAGGCCCATAGAGTCTAACAAAGTGCTAGTACCAAAAACTTGTCCCTGCTGAACTGCACTTCATTGGGTCAAAAAATAGTTCTGACAAAGCTCTCAGAATTTCTGCTTCTATCAGAACTATTTGCTATTATGCAGCACTAACAAAGATTTTCTATTGCTGCATATTGTACAGATAGGAAATCTGTTATTTCCGCAATCTGCTTAGACAATATCACCAGAGCAGCTGAGTGATACTCAAGCTGCCTGGTGATTTAAATAGTAGTGCTAAGGGAACCGCTTTGCCGGCCAGTCTTGGGTCCATCTGTGCATGCATTACTCAGCATTGCTGGCTCACATAGGGCAGTGGAACTGGAAGCCCTGATATGGCAATAGCATTAGGAAGATTGCAGCTGTGTGCGGGTGACACATTATACTAAGGCACATATTTATTTTGAAGTAATTTTGAAAATGAAAAAGTATTTCATGTGTTTCTTACCTAATGAGTCCACAATTTCTTTAACATCCACAATGATGTAGTCTAGTTTGTAATTATCTTTACACGATGGTGCATCTGTTTCACCATATCCTCGTAAATCAAGAGCCACCACCCGATATTCACGTTTAAATTCCCGTAACTGATGGCGCCAGGAATACCTACATTTGAAAGGGAAAACAGATAAAACCTCTAAGAAGAAAGATCTTAGATGTGCACCATTTGAATTTCACTTTTATTTTCATTCTACCCAGCATTAAGTATAGTATAAGTAGCAGTTGTGTTTTTTACATTAAAGAACATTTATATACAATTTATATTTTATTTAATTTTGTATACATATGCATGGTGGCTTGGTGGCTTAGTGGTTAGTACTTAACCTCACAGCACTGGGGTCATGAGTTCGATTCCCGACCATGGTTTGTGTGGTCGTGCTATGGTCTCCTCCAACACTCCAAAAACATACTAGTAGGTTTATTGGCTACTATGAAATTGACCTTAGTCTCTCTCTCTCTATGTGTTTGTGTGTGTATAGGGAATTTAGACTGTGAGCTGAAATGGGGCAGGGACCGATGTGAGTGAGTTTTCTGTACAGTGCTGCGGAATTAGAGGCGATAAATAGCTGGTGATGATGATGATATCTGATGAGGTGGGTGTTAAGGATTTACTGCAGATCCTATGCAGTAGGACTGTGTACTGTTCGGTTTGACTTGAGCGCCTTTTCAAGTTATGACCTGGAGGGCCTCTTGTGTGTCTGTAGGTTGCTCCCTCTATCTCTAGTGCAGAGGTTCCTTGCGTCATATGGTAGTGTTAAAGAATGGGGGGTGCTAATCTAAAGCCTGTGAAATTTACTTTCAAAGATGCAGATCAGAGCATGGCTGTTCTTGAGGCGAGTCCCTTCTATCTCCTTGACCAGCTTCTCTCCCACTTCCATTTTCACCGCCTTTAGGTGAGATGGCAATTTATAATCATTGCAATTGTTACCGTGGTTGAAGTTGAGCAAGGGACCCCATGTTGTGAGGTGGCAGTGATGGCCACCCTACTGCCCTACAAGTTACAGTAATGTTTTAGTGATAAAGTACATATCACCTGACACCACCATCAATTCTTGGTGAAGTGATGATTCATTTGTTATTGTAACAATGTTTCCTCCATAGCATTTAAGCTGGGCTTTGAAGTGTTAGAGGTTTTGGGTTCTAGTTCAGATAAGGATCTTCAATAATGTAGAAAATGCTTTATAGTATTATTCTACTTTATTTAAAAGGTCCCAACATACATATTTTACACAGAGCTCTATTATCAATAACTAAATTGTTGTATTATAGCTAGAAAAATAAAAAAATAAAAATGATATATACATTTAAAATAGCATAGAAAAAAATACTGCAACTGCATCTTATTACACAGCTTCAAAGGACTACAATTCCTGAACAACTGCATCACATCAACCTAAGGTAAGAGGCACTCACAACACCACAGCAACTTACTACAAGCAGCATTCCAGGGCTATGGACATATAACTATAATGTATAATATAATGTTACCTCAATTTCAGGATTATATAAGTGGATTCCTCTGTGCAACTCAATGCCAGTTAATTGAGTTTGATGCTTGACCCACATTCTGAATCTTGCAACTTCCTGGCACTTGACCCCTGGATATGGACAACTACCCCTCTGGCTCTTAAACCGTTGCTACCCTCTGGACTATGTTATTGTTCGAGTCTCAGCACCAGGGACAGGCTGGGCTGGGGGGCATCTGCCCCCCCTTCCCCGGGACGGTGCCCCATATTGGGCTACCTTGGGCTGGGTCACCTGTCAAGTCTTGCGCCCCCCCCCCCCCCCCCGGGATAACAACTGCCAAACCTCCCCTGCTCAGCACTCACTCCATTTACTTAAATTTATAGGGGCGTATTCAATTGTTCCTCCGGGCCGCCGGAAAAACGAGCGCGTTAAAACTATTAACGTTTATACGGTAATTACTCGCTGAATTTCATCTCGCAGCTCAGAAATTCAGCGAGTAAACTACCGTATTAACGTTTTTTGCGCGCAATATTACCGTATAAACGGTAATAGTTTTAACGCGCTCGTTTTTCCGGCGGCCGGAGGAACAATTAAATACGCCCGATAGTGTCTTTTCAACTTTTCTTTTTTAAGACTGTTGCTACCCTCTCCCGCCATTGGCAGTTGGGGGGCAGAGCGAACGGGATAAGTGTGAAAGAAGGGAAATAAGGACACAGGAAAATGTCATATCATATTTTCTCAAATATCATACCTAGAGGAGTCCTATTTGGTATGCAAATGAAGGGGAACGTATTACCTTTTTGTGAAGGTAAAATAAACTTTGTATGACATTCTGGTGGGGATCGAGGCCCATGTGGACTTGAAAGGTGTTTGCACAGAGGTTATAAACAACTAATTTGCATTTACACAGACTTTCTAGTTCTACCATCACAGTTAAATGGTGGCTGTGGGTATCTGTAACATGTTTAAAAATATCCTGTAACTCTAAGTAATTTGTCACTTTTTTTGGGAGTTAATTTGATATTGAGAAGTGTCCTTATTTCGTGCTCTCCCAGCAAGGCAGAAACTTATTTCACCAGAAACTATTGTATTACATCTTTCTATGTCATTTTGTTAAATGTTTTTATATTAAGCATTGTGGATTTATTTTCAATAATAAATTACAGTTAATGGGCCTGATTCATCAAGACATGTATGTGCCGATTTTGAGCTTATCGTACGCAAAATCACTCTGCACATGCCCAGAACCGGGCGATATATCCATGAAAGCAGGAACTGTCCGCTGCATCATAAAACGAAGAGGACACTTACTAAAGCCTATGATTTCTGGGCGTGAACGGGGCAGAGAATTTTGCCGTAGTCAGGAGTGTGCCAAACTCAAGCGCATGCAGGCCCATCTAAATCCAGCTCTGGCCATCTCAAAGTTACTTGTTTTTCTGCCGTATCTCTTGCTCCAGCTACAGAGTTAGTCTAAGTCCTGATCAGTAGTGATGACAGTCTTATATGCATGTTATAACATGTGTTTGCAATCAGAAACACACATAGTTGAAATAGAGGCGATCATTTGCTTATAACAACTGTTGAAAGTAAATTGTGACAGATTAGTTTAATGGGAGAACCGAAGGCTTCTTAAGTTATAGCTCTTCACAATAAACCTTGGTGATGGCATAACTGGTAAGGCAATGTTAGTGTGTGGCATAGACAAGGACATTTTGAATAATTTTAATTAGACCAGGGGGTAAATGTATCAAACGCTGATTTTTTCAGAGTTTAAAAATCGTGGCAAATTACGGGTGATAACCAGCTATTTTATTACTCAAGTCTCAAAATGAATTAAGTAGCGTTTTGTACTCTGATCTTAAAAATCGCTGGTCATCTCTCGCGATTTGCTGAAATTTTAAACACGCCAGTGTTTAGCCAACTCTCCTATGTTTAGGTTAAAATTGCCATAGACAACACACTGCTCCCTAGCTGCGAGATTTGTAAACGCATCACTGTTACACTGACTGTCTATAGAGTCGCAGATCCCAGCGGCTTTCAAGTTTAAAAATAGTTAAATATTGAAAAAAAAATATGTGTGGGGTCCCCACATCCAAGCACAATTAACCCTAGTGCTGCCAGCCTACTGCAGGTTGTGGGAAAATCGGAGAAAAATTTGTGTGGGGTCCTCCCGATTTTCAAGCAACCAGCACTAGGCAAACCAGCCGCGGTGGTTGGCACTATAGCAGGGGGACATGCGGCAGGGGTCTCTCTGTGTGACAAAACGAGTGTGATATGTGAATTATAGCAAATACTTTTTATAGCCTTCTTTTGTTTCCCCAGCTCACCAGACTATAACTGCATTGTCCAATAACATGTGGCTAAGGGGACATTGTAGTTCAGTGTACATATGTATATTGTTTATTGTATATTGATAACTTGAAGTAAGGTTGCTATTCATTGTATTTAAAGTAAAGCCAGGGGGATTATGGGTAGGGATCAGGTTGCCATGTGCCTGAGTAGGAAAACTAATTAATGTCCATTGTTCTCACCAGGCTAGTCAAGACAGGCCATCTAACAGGGGAGGTTCTCTGAAAGGACAGCTCATCTTCACTCCCCTGTCCAACCCCCCCCCCCCCTTTAGTCCAGCACTGACCAATGGTTAAGTAGAATAGACGCAGGGGTTTGCCCAGGGAGGGGAAAGACTGTGGAAATTAGACCTGTGATATATAAGGAACAACTCCAGGGGGGAGGGGTGCTCATGCTTGGATTTCATTCAGGAAGGTGCAAGATGGAGTTTTGAATTGTCGTTTTCTAACTCAAGTCTATATATGCAGCTGAGAGGGATCCATGGGTCATGAAGTCTGGACAGCAGGTGACTATATCTCCTTAAGTTATTGGGGTAAGGGACAGATGATGTGGTAAATCTGACTGGCATTTATTTACTGTGTGTATATAATATTCTAGTGTTGTTTGTATAACAATAAATATACTGTTGTATTTTTATAACTGCATTTTGCCTGAGTGACCATACGAATCCTAGAAGGTACTGGGTAGCACTGGGCCAGATAAACCCGGTATCTTCACATTTTTGGTGGCAAGCAGTGGGGTCACTCAGTCCCAGGTCTTCTCTGGGTAGAGCTGCAGGGGAACTGTATCGTGATACATTCCAGGGCTCTGCAAAGCAGTTAGCACTAGAAACCAGTTACCACATTATCCTGAACTTACTCCTAAAGGCTTTAAGGTAGAAAGTGTCACGAAAAGCGCTGTGGGCTTTAGGCGAGGGAAGATGCCGCCTAAGTGCCGATTTGATAAGGGGAAGCGCACCCCGCCAGAGGAGAGCGGAAGATGGAACCGTGTCTCAAAGAGAGGAAATCACAGTGAGGTGATCCCTGGAAGTAAAATGGGTGTGAGCTCTAGGAACAAGAGAGCAGATCACAGCCCAGTGTTGAAAAAGTTCCCAAAGGAAGGGATGAAGCAGTCCAGTACAACCAGGAGAAAGGTGTACTGGGATGAAGGACTGTGGGAGTGTCTGCAGGATGGGGATATGGATGTGTTGCACCACCCCACCACAATGCAGCACATTTTGGATTATTGGGATGAGGAGTGCCCAAAGATTATTATGTGGGAAGGAGCCAGTCTACAGGAGAAATTGGAGAACCTGTTGGATGTGTTCCTAATGTTGAAAGAGGAGGCAAGTGCCTGTAATTTTCAGGATGAACCAGCATGGGATGATTTTACACATGAAGTTATTTGTACTATGCAGAATCTGGCCAAGGGAGAATCCAGATACAACAATAATCAGCAGTACAAACAAGACGTAAATGGACTATTACAGCACAGGGACATGCCTGATGAATCCCCTGCAAATGTATTAATAGAATCTGTCCCATTAGCAGATTCTACAGATCCACTAGAGACAATGAGTATGGAGGAGCTGATAGTGGAATGCCAGATCCGGGGTGTACCTTACCTGTACAGCACACACATGGATATCCTGAAACGTTTGTTAAAAGATCAGGAGAATCCCATCAATGCCTTTAGTGTTTATAGAAAATGGATGCTCACTTTAGGTCCCCACATACCTCTCTGGGAACAAATGCAATGTCTGCAACAGAGTTTTGAAGAAGCAGAGGATGAGGTATGGCGGCAAGGATTTACAGACACTGAAATGTGGCAGGATCAGTGTTATCGAGTGAATACTGAAAAATGCCAATTGGAATATCTTTTGTCACACTCTAAAAAGATGGCTGCTCAGTCTGTTAATCAGGGGGAGGTCCATCCCAGTGGATTAAATACAGTTGCCCAAGCTACTATCTTGGGGGAGACTGGAGAAGAACTGCTTGGTGAGGATGTTGTACCTCCGACTACTCAGAAAGGATTAGGAGAAATTCTCCCATTTGGTGACTTGGATCGAAAAGAGCTACCAAGTAAGTACCATGTAGCAGCATCTTCTGATAATTTGCCAGTGTTATTGGAACCTGAGACTGTGTCTGAGTTAGAACAGAATTACAGAAAAGACCAGTTATCCATCCCTGTTGTGCCTGAAAAGAATTTGTTTAATGAAGTAACGCAGGATACCGCATGTGTGCTCTCCGGGGCAAGTGATGTACAGCTTTACCCAATTGTGACAGAAGAGAATCATAAACTTGCGCAACATATGATCTCAGCAGAAATCATGTTTACAGACTGTAGGACAGAATTAATGGGAGAGGATAAAGGAATTGTCATGTCAGAGGCCACTACCATGGGGCCCTGGGAAAATTACACTTATGCCTTCCCCTATGCAGAATTGGCAGATGAGGAGATGTTGACTGAGTGGGTGTCTGAGAGGGCACCAGTACAGCAAGATTCACCAGCCCCACCAGCTTTGATGCATCGCACTCCAGCTCCAAATCTGGGAATCCAGGACCCAATACCAGAGGCCTGCACTGGACCATCCACTTTGTTTTGCTGCCAGGAGGACAAGTCTGTGTCCAATGAGGATTCACACTACCCCGATGCGCCAGAGGCGAGGGAAGTAGTGCAACAGTTGGATGTGGTAGCAGGGGAGGGGAGATGCACACCAACATACTTACAGGGGCACCCACATGTGGTTTGGGAGGGGGACAGAGGATTCCCCATAAGCAAAGAATTAATGGAGCCCCCACGCTTGCCTGCCACTGGGCAGCTGTCTCTTGAGTGTTTGGGGGAGGGGGGATTGGATCTTTGCCAGAAACAAACGGACAAGGTGCCAGAAAGTTTTCCTGCCACTTGGCAGTTTTCCCTCGGATATGTGGGGGAGGGGAGCATGGCCTCCAGAAACAAAGGACAGGCCAAGGGACTATTTTCAGTTGGGCAATTAAGGGTGGACAAGGCACA
Organism: Mixophyes fleayi; assembly: GCF_038048845.1. Taxonomy (NCBI): domain Eukaryota; kingdom Metazoa; phylum Chordata; class Amphibia; order Anura; family Limnodynastidae; genus Mixophyes; species Mixophyes fleayi. The sequence goes on from NC_134409.1 coordinate 37,889,328, forward strand.
CAAGGGATGGTGGACTACAACTCTCCTACCATGGATGTGTGCACCGGAGTGGCCCAGTTTTATTGTTGACTCATCTTATGACACAGGGCAGCATAAACCCCCACTCCAGCTGGGTGGGAAGATATGCCTGCAGCCATGGGACCCTGGTGGGAGAAAGAGGAACTGTGTACTGCTGTCTACCTTACCTTCAGACCCAGGAGAAACCACAGCAGGCCAGAAACTTTGGACTTGTAAGAAATGATTACTTGGGGCTAGGGAGCCACTGGGAAACAAGGGCTAAAAAAAGTAGGGGAGGAATGTGACAAAACGAGTGTGATATGTGAATTATAGCAAATACTTTTTATAGCCTTCTTTTGTTTCCCCAGCTCACCAGACTATAACTGCATTGTCCAATAACATGTGGCTAAGGGGACATTGTAGTTCAGTGTACATATGTATATTGTTTATTGTATATTGATAACTTGAAGTAAGGTTGCTATTCATTGTATTTAAAGTAAAGCCAGGGGGATTATGGGTAGGGATCAGGTTGCCATGTGCCTGAGTAGGAAAACTAATTAGTGTCCATTGTTCTCACCAGGCTAGTCAAGACAGGCCATCTAACAGGGGAGGTTCTCTGAAAGGACAGCTCATCTTCACTCCCCTGTCCAACCCCCCCCCCCCCCCTTTAGTCCAGCACTGACCAATGGTTAAGTAGAATAGACGCAGGGGTTTGCCCAGGGAGGGGAAAGACTGTGGAAATTAGACCTGTGATATATAAGGAACAACTCCAGGGGGGAGGGGTGCTCATGCTTGGATTTCATTCAGGAAGGTGCAAGATGGAGTTTTGAATTGTCGTTTTCTAACTCAAGTCTATATATGCAGCTGAGAGGGATCCATGGGTCATGAAGTCTGGACAGCAGGTGACTATATCTCCTTAAGTTATTGGGGTAAGGGACAGATGATGTGGTAAATCTGACTGGCATTTATTTACTGTGTGTATATAATATTCTAGTGTTGTTTGTATAACAATAAATATACTGTTGTATTTTTATAACTGCATTTTGCCTGAGTGACCATACGAATCCTAGAAGGTACTGGGTAGCACTGGGCCAGATAAACCCGGTATCTTCACACTCTGCCATAATGACAAACCAACCCCAGGCTGTTCAGCACTGGGCTGGATTCCCTAGGGAGTGGGGTCTGCAAAAAAATAACGTTCGGGCCCCCCCTCTATGCATAACCAGCCCAGTGCTGAAAGCACTAGAGCTCTTCCTACACCCCTGGGAGGTGGGTTAGGGTAATAACGGCGATTAATGGGAATACTGATTATTGTATAACTACAAGCACCATACCTATTGCAGCCAGATCATGCTGGCACTTGTAGAACCACAAGTGCCAACATGGCCTGACACCCATGGCTGGCTGAGACCTGTAGTTCCACACCCTCATTAAAACCACACAAATTTAATAAAAAAAACAAAACAATAAAAAACATAACACAACCTCTTTATTTCCACAATATTTAAGCCTTGGAAACATTTTTCAGGTTATATAAATTTAATCTAGCGTGTTCTCCGTGATTCTTTGTGAACTTACATAGGCCAGGGAGGCTCATGCTACATGTGTACGTGATTTAAGTGTGAAACATTAATAAGTGGTTTTGGTGAACGCAAGGACACCATAATATATCCTATGTGGTGGCAGAAAAGGTGTATTAATTACTAAGTGACTAAGGTGATGCCAGCTGTTCAGATTGCTGTATCTGGGACAAGCTGGGCGTTTATGACACCACCTATTAGAGATAAGGACAATAAATTGTCCAGAGTCAGAAATAATGGCAATAGAATCCTCTTTACCATACAAGTACAAGCAGAGAGTTTCTTGGTGATGTTGCAAAACTATCTACATATCAGAATTGGAAACATCAACAACAGGATAAAAAACAATTATTTAATTGTATGGTACATTACAGTACATTTATTGTAGCTTATACTTTACTTTTCTTATAATTATTACTATTATAATACGTAATAGATGTTGTTATATAAACATATGTAAATAGTTGTATAAAAACTGCAAGCTCTGATGTCATCTCTTATACTTGGTGAGTTCTGATGTCAAAGTGTTAGTGTTCATTAGGAAAACTTTTGAAATATATAATGAGAAATGTACTGTAAATTCTTACATATATATATTGAATGTTTCATGTAATCAACTAAAATGTAAACATCACTCATCTGGGATTGATACCAAACGTATGCTGGATACAGAACTCTTGAAGGACTTATGCCACTGCTGTAGACTATATAAAAGGATGGATGTCAACCTGACAAAACAACTGGACATGTCTCTACCACTAGCACTAATTGTCTTGGGAAGACTTTTCTTATTGCATTGACTAGCAACTATTTCTTGCACAAGCCTTGGGAAAGCCTATTACAATGAAGTCAGTAAGGCGGAAGACTAAGGCAATCTCCACCGTGCTGGTGGCTGCCAATCAGCAGATCTTAATATCAGTCGCGCATTCAGGGCAAACCTAGAGCAGACAGGCACTGAGTGTGTCCCCAGCCCGCCCTTCCTCATCATCTTGTGTGGCCACCCTACTTAAAGTTACTGTAGGAGAAAGGGTGCGAGGATGATTTGTCTGTATGGGTGATAATTCCCTGCAGAGTACCTTGAGTAGCAGCGCTCCTCCCAGTGACTGTAGGAAGTTACAGTGGTAATGATCATCTCTATGCATTTGACATTCCCGCCAAGTAGCATTAATTGTTTACTTTTTATTTTATAGTTGTCAAAAGCTGTCTGGATACCTGATCAACCTAACAGAAGCAAGCACAGGCAGCAACAAAGCTGTAGGAGAAAGCCTTAAGGCAAGATGAAGTTGTAGCAATGTATATGTATTTATTGCACTCAGTTTCAGTGTCATGTGACATCAAAGCGTCGCCTCAATAAATATCTTTGCGATTTATCAGATATGTAATATTATAATAATAGTCTTAAAAATAATGAAAGTTGGTGCACAAATCACATGACTAATGTACCACAGATATGTTTTTATGTGTGTTGAATAGAATCTTATTAAGTCAGGTCTACTATTTTGCAAACTGGGGCATCATTATATAGCCAGTGTAAAATTTGTGATGAGCCCAGCATGATTCACACTGTAGGCAATAAAATATCTCTATGCTTTGTGATTATTAATAGCATCACAAGATTCTGAAGAGGACAGAGCACTAAGGAGAAGTATGTAAACAAGCAGAAGGAAAATGCCTATGTCAAGGGTACATGTGCTTTGAGAACACAACAAGTACAAGGGATTGAGTATGCTTTAAAATCAAAGTTTTCTCCTGTCATAACCCATTTACCGTTTCTTAAAGCAGTCCCCATATATCAAAAGCCTCTCCATCTTTGCTGGCTCTCTCACCCGTGGAACAGCTGTGCCTATAGCACTTCTTCTATTGACCGACAGCACTAGGCTCCCAGTAAATATTAAGAATATTTTGTGGAGGAGGGGGGACTTCCTCGGGGTTCCCAAAGCAGCCACGGTGCAATACATTACAGCGGTGCTTCATTATACATCGCTGCGATGCATAATGATTGTCAGCACAGTGGCCTAGTGGTTAGTCCTTCTGCCTCACAGCACTGGGGTCATGAGTTCCCGATCATGGCCTTATCTGTGTAGAGTTTCTATGTTCTCCCTGTGTTTGCGTGGGTTTCCTCCGGGTGCTCTGGTTTCCTCCCACACTCCAAAAACTTACTAGTAGGTTAATTGGCTGCTATCAATATTGACCCTAGTCTCTCCCTCTCTGTCTGTGTCTCCCTCTCTGTCTGTCTGTCTGTGAGTGTGTGTCTATATTAGGGAATTTAGACTGTATGCTCCAATTGGGCAGGGACTGATGTGAATGAGTTCTCTGAACAGCGCTGCGGAATTAGTGGCGCTATATAAATAAATGGTGATGATGATGATAATGATTGTCACTATACAGTGTTAATAAATAGAGCCCTATATCCCTTCCTATTACAGTCACTTTTTTTAAATAAAATTTATTGCCACCAACTTTACAACCAATAATTAACTTGACTAATTATATTTCTAGTATAAAAGTGAGAGCATTATCCCATATATTAATAATCAATTAGGAGTTCTGTTCCCTGTATAAGTGACTCATCTTGCAGGCCTATGTATGTGTGGAATATTAAAGCCTGAGGTAACTATGGCTATGCTTACTTAACATCAATAACAGGAATGTAATAGAACGTAACGACAGAGTGATGGTATTTTAAATTAAGTACAATAGCTTACATGGTCCGATAGTTTACAAACTTATGTCAAACAAATATGATTTATAGCTTTTTCCCTACATTACTGGAGATTGTCATGAATAGGCCGAATATGTGTTATCAGGGGTGCAGAGAGATGTTGATGGCGCTTCGGCCACAGAAGAGAGCAGTCTGTGCAGAAAAATGCACTAAGAGGTCAGTGAATCAAATATAATCACTTGCCTAATTCATACTTGCCAACTCTCCCGGAATGTCCGGGAGACTCCCGAAATTCAGGTCGGTCTCATGGACTCTCGGGAGAGCTGGCAAATCTCCCGCATCCCGCAATTGCGGGGCTAAAATGACACGATTCATGTCATTTTGGCCCCGCCCCCACAACAAAACAGCAGATTTGACGCGGGAAAGGGGCCAAAATGACGCGATTCACCGTGCCCCACCCCCTCCCGTCCTCTAGACACGTCCCTCTCCCGGATACTACTTGCCAAAGGTAGGCAAGTAAGACCTAATTGTGGACATTATGAACGGAGTAAATATAATGAGTTCTCCTTTAAATTCAGTTTGCCTGACAACACTGCATTCTCTTCTTCAGAAATATCACACTGTTGTAAAAACAAACACCATAAAACATATCAGATGTAATTTGCAGTGTTTACCAATCACTCCAGTAGTTATTACTGGGTCAGAATGTCAGTGATGTGCAGTAGAGGATGTGGCACCATCACACAGAATGTCACATCAATCTGAAATGAAGTTTTCTGCGTAAACTGTTGAAATCTGGATCTCTGTCTACTGCAAAATGAGATTTATTTTTAACACATTATAGAAAGTCACAGCTTTGGGCATCTCAAAGGGACGTGGTTTTCATTCGTATCAATTGCACCAGCTACAGGTCTGGTGTAAGTGACGATTACTAGTGATGATGACTGTGTATGTACGCTAGAACATGTGTTTGCAGTCAGGAGCACCTGTAGAAATGCTTTTTAGTACAGTAGACATTAAGAATATTATAATAAATGTAGTTTATGTGTTGTGGGGGAATAAAAAAAATATTAATGTTTTGTCAATAATGACTATAATTAACAGTTGACAATAACTGATTTTTTTTCTTTCTGTGCTTCCTTTTGGAACTTGATATTCCATATATGTATTGGACGTATACTGCAGTGTCTTGTTGGGTAGAGCAGTGCTGACCTAGGCCGCATTTTAATATTGGATAATAACCCTACTTACTGCAGCTTACATTGGCTATCTAGGGCTGGCTGCTTTATCTGCACTGTACGCGGGTCCTGCCTGTCAGCTGCAGTCCTTCCAGTGTTTGATAGGGTTCCAAGGCTGTTCTCACTTCTCTGCCACCAATAGTTCATTATAATGTGCTATATCCTGATAGAACATTATGACATGAGCTATACAACAATCAATCATAGTATAGCACATCATAATCAGCTTTATGTGTCTGGGGAGCATTATGAAACTGGAAGCCAGGAACGAATGCTTAAGTTCTAACACCAAGGAAATGGAAACAGTACAAAGTCTGCAGCTGTGATGGTCATCATTAAATAGTGGTTATAAGGTAAACATGAAGTGGGTTAGGTGAAATAAACAATTTGGGTTACTAACTCCATTATTATTCTAGATTAGAACTCAAAAATTGGTTTAATACATCTGTCACCAAAAAGACTTGATAACTTTTACAAATTGTGCAAACCTCAAATAGGGAGCTGTCTGGGTCTTTATTGTGAAAGCTATGGCATTGTAATATTATGCTAGTTAAGGTAAACAATTTAATATATAAGATGAGTGAAACATGTTTTTGTGCTTCAGTAGAGATCTGCCATACTGCAAACTCACATCAGACATTTAGAATGTTGACACCATAATGTCGACATTCAGAATGTCAACGTGTTCATTAAGTCGACTGGGTTAAAATGTTGAAAATGTTGACATTTAGCCCTGTCGACCAGATTAACATGTCAACATTCTGAGGGGCATATTCAATTGTTGGCGGAAACGCCAAAAACCTCACGCTCCACACACTATAATAGTGCGCATAAATACCATTATTTTCTCCCTGAGCCGCGAGCTGAAATCCAGCTTACTATTACCGTAATAACAGTAATAGTTTTAACGCCGCGGAAAACGTTTAGAATTGAATATGTTCCTGAATGTCAACTTTATGGTGTCAACATTCTAAATGTCAATATGTTCACTGTCGCCATTTTGACTGCATCCCGTCTGAGGCAACACTAACATGATATAAGTATTTTGAATGGGGATAAAATAAAGCAAGCTAAACAATTATACTTTTGTGTTGCATTAGATAGTTTTGGAAAGCAAAATATGACAAAACACTAACTTTGATGGATTACAGAGGTAAAACAACTACTGGTCCATCTATTACTATTTTTAGGATTCTCTCCTGACAGGCGGTAGGGGGGACAGAGGGTGTATGCAGTCACATAGCAGGGCTGAGACTGTGCACATAAACTTGTAGCTTTCTGCTGAGCATGCTGTACTGGTAATAGGAATGAATGGGTATTGGTATAAGTGGTAGGTAAAATTACCAGCATGATCCGCATGTGATTACCAGGTAACCAGTAATAACTTATCTTGCTTATCTCATCTCCCAAGTGACAGTGATTTTCTTTGCTGACCTCTGGCATTGGGGATACTTAACTGAGCATCACTATATCACTCACAACTACATAGAAACCCTCACAAGACTTATATACTGCAGCTAAATCAATCTCATTTGTTACTCTTAAGGCAAAAGGAAAAAGTCTCTAAAATCACAGTATCCAGCATAGCTTCTCCAGTGAGAAGAATGCACACTCTCTTCAGTGCATATAAAAAAAGGTTCGAAGTCTAAAAAGATAGTTTGAGGTCTTATATCTTTCTTTCTCTACTGACTACAATAGAAGTTGATTACTGATAACTTTGTTGTAACAATGTTGCTGTAACCGTTAAAATAGTAATAGGCTGGTGTCAGTAATAGGCTGGTGTCAGACGTGCACTTTGAATGCTAGCGTTTCTTCAGCTAGAAAAGTGATAGCAATCACAATGCTCATATCACACTGAAGTGAATGGGGAATGCTCACCCCCCCCCCGTCATACGAAGATGCTCGTTGCGGCATCTTGAGAGCTCCGTTACTCCCTCAATTTCAATGTGTTAGCGTGCAGCAATATCGGCGTTATAAATGTTGCTGTGTTCCTAGCAGCACGTCAGATTTTACAATACATATAATCACTGATGAAAAAGGAAACGGCTGTTACTGAGTGCAAAGTGCGCTCTGTGTATCAGGGTCTGCAATAAGAAAACATACGCATTTGATATGAGCACTTTTTACAGTTTCCCTAAATACTGAGTTAGACTCTTAAAATACTGCTCCAACACTTAAGTTGCTCATATGATACCCTGGGTCTGATTCATCTTAGGTTGTAAGCCCCTTCGTGCGCCATATCTTGCACAAAATCTGCGGAAGCTCAGAAATGGACTTCACACCAATGAACGCAACTACCTGTAATTCATGTATGTAATTCAACTGCTCACAACCTGAAGGGCGGAACAGGGGTGGGAATGGGAAGGGGTGGACAGATGTAGGCAATGTACAGAATGGGCGTGCCTATGCAGATGGCAGATGCAGCTGATTCAGGTTCAGTACAGGGCAAGGTGTAATTGACGACTGATAGTGATGACTCCATGTATGTATGCCAGAACACGAGATTGCAATTAAGAGAAACTATAAAAATACAGTTTAAATACAGTACGCATTAACATCCTGATTTATGTATTTCATGTAAAAAGATATTTTTTTTTAACTTATATTTTTATTATCAATTATTATAGTATTAAGAGTACATTTATTTTATAAAATATTTTTTTGGGTTTTACATATGTTCTGATGGGACTTTATGTTGTACATGTACATGAGGCTATCCTGAAGCCTCTCTACATATAGCAAGTAACGTACAGCCAGAGCAAATTTAACACCCATATTCAAATGGAAATGTTTCTTGAGATCCACTTGTATTTGAATACGGACGTACGTGTGCACAAGCTACATAGGGGTTTTATAAGCTGAAGTTGCGTTCACATTTGAAGACTGAGTGTTCAAAACTGCGTTAGAAGATTCAGGGGTAAATGTATCAAGCTGCGAGTTTCCGTCAGGTTTGAAAAGGGGAGAAGTTGCCTATAGCAACCAATCACATTCTAACTATCATTTTGTAGAATGTACTAAAGGCAACATCTCCACTTTTCAAACCCGCAGTCTGATACATTTACCCCTAAGTGTTTAAAATGCAGAGCTTCTGTATCTTGACACCATCCTAAGGTGAACCTTCCAATAAATGTAACCACCTATCTGCCAATAGGTTGGTTACACTTAGAATCATGATAGATTTGTATTTAGCATTGGAATGAGCAGGGTTATAGTACTTTAAACTCCATTATACAATTACAAGATCATCAGGAAAATGAAGGAGAATGAGTGTCACACTGTTATATTTACCAGAACTCTGGAAAGCCATGTAGAAGCAACATGAGTGGTTTTCCTCTTTCTCCTGCAGCAACATAGTGGAACCGTAATCCAGAATCCTGCATATATATTTGTTACAAAGGTGTTAGTATTTGGGAAGAAAAATATAATGGAGAATACAGTGACACATACTTGATAGCTTATTTGTACACTGAAATTTAGAGTTGATATTTGTGTGCTACATGAAAAAACAGTCAGTATTTAACTTATGTGCAAAACAGAATACTAATTTGCACCCCTTGCATTGTAACATGCTTTTGTCCAGGAGACTTAAATAAGAAGTTTCTTAAGTTAAGATCCTTAATGAATCAGGCCCATAATTCTTATATACTGTATGCATTTGCTGTTAAACATGTTACACATAATCAGTACATTCAGATTATGACAACAATGATGATCATGGGTAAAACAGAGGGAAAAGGTGTCTGGAGTTAACCAATGACTGGCTTTCATGGTGTGATAGCCTCCAGCGTGGCTCACAAGTCCAAAACAGTTAAGTTCTTCTTGCATTGATTAAATATGAATGGTATGGTCCTCTAATAAAACAGTTTTCATATCTGTATTGTAAACATTTTTTTAATTTTATAGGAATGCCCAAAATACTGAAGCCCACTCCAGAAACAATAAGACAAAAATCATCGAAATTAGTGTAGCATACTTTATGAATTTTCTGCCAAAATTTCTTAAAAGAGGGACAGTCCCATGAGCGACGGAATAGAGAAGTGTCAGAATTTACACATTTGGGAGAGGTAGAGGAATACACACAGCATCAGGAGGGTGATAAGAAACCCCTGTAAAAGAGCCCAAAAAAAGTTTACTGTACAAACTAAGAGTTAGGGTATGGATAGAGTATAAAAGTGGATTCCTCAACATTTCGATTTGAAGTTCTGGGAGATGCACCGACCTTTGTAAGGGGTGAGGGATACACAGGATTCTGTAAAGTGAAGATATAGCTTTCATGGAGAGCCTAATATTCCTGAGGGACACATCTGAGAGAATGCACCATTCTGAATCAGAAAGTTTGGATAGGCTTGTAGCTGTATACTGTAGTGTTGGACCTGTAGAACTGGTAAAGTAGGAGATTGTATAACTTCAAAGTTGGTCTTCAAGTCCTGGAAGTTCAAGGGATTTTTCTTTGAGTCAGAGAAAATGTATAAATACTATAATAAATATGATGTAAAACCAGTTTCAGTTCATGCAGTAAAAGAGTGAGAATCTTTACAAATTTAGATCACCAAGAAGTGGTAGGAATGAGAGAAATGGTGAGCAAACTCCCCACCTTTTCTAATTTTGTGCCACACCAACCAACTGGCTTTCAATAAGGATTATTTAGAGCTTCAGCATGAATAGCAGACTAATGGAGTTATAAGAAGTAAGTTACATTTATCTTGAGGAGGAGTTGTTTTATTGGAAAATTGGTATATATACCCCTGGAGAGGGGGAAATCTTGTGGACGGAAGGAAAAAAGGGAGAGCCAGAGAATGTCTGAGGTGGTGTCTTTTGTTGATTTGTTCCTGGGTAGAACTCCAGCATTGAGGTCTAGGCTTCTGCTGGTACAGCGACAGACAATGAGTTGAACCTGCCTGACATTTATGTACTGTTTGTATATAGTATTCTAGTGTTGATTTTCTTATATTAAAAGTACTGTTGTACTTTTCTAACTGCATTTGCTTGAATGACTATAAGAACTTAGGTAGGCATAATAAGGCACCCCTGGGTGTCCAGCCAGCGAGAAGTGAATTTATTTGAGCAACATAAACTCGGTATCTCCACAGCCCACAAGCTACATATTTCCAGAGCCATAGGGAGAATCTTTAAAATAAGTACTGAGCAAGAAATATCTACTTCAGAGCCTTATGAAATAGCCAATAGGCTTGCCTCATATTATTCTGATATAATCTGAAAGAAGATTCTAATACTCTCCCACCAACTGAAATGGGGCATAGTAGCCTTTCTTCAGGACAGGGGACCTAGGCAGTCTTACATAACCTTAACTTGGTCAGAGGAGGAGGTCCTTAGGGTTTTAGCCTCACTACCATAACTATCACCCCATATCTTTCCACAACACTGATCTTAAGCTATATGCTCAGATAACACTCGGTGTCTGATTAAATAGATTTTCTCCTCACAGGCCAAAAATCCATATTTCTTTTGACGCTGAGAAGGCATTTGACTGCCTACTTTGGTGCTAAATAGAGCAGGTTTTGTCCAAATTTGGTTTCAAGGGGAACATTACAAAGGCCATTCTCTAATTTTATTCCTCTCCATCGGCCAGGGTCTTTAATAGTGGCTTTCTCTTAACATTATAGAATAACCAATGGTATGATGCAGGGCTGCCCCATATCGCCACTGATCTCTGCCTTATCGTAGGGACCTCTGGAAATGGCAATTAGGATGGCTGATACCATGTAAGATAGCACCCACAATGCTATGTCTCACAATATATGTCTATTTGCTGAGCCCGTCAGAGACCTCCCCGACAGCCTTACACACTTTATTGAATTGGTTTAGCGAGATCCTACTATAAGTTGAAAAATCTGAGTCATGTAAAGTCATGGTAAACTGAAGCTTTCCATATTAGAATTCCTCACTCATCTTACTAAATAAAAGAAAAAAGCCAATATGGATGGCAAGAAATATAAAATGTCTCAGCTCAACAATCGAATCTATAGCAGCTTCCCACAGTTGGCTAGACTGATGTATATACGGTATACCCCCAAAAAAACTGTCCGATGTTTAAAGAATTCTTTATGACAATACGCTCTCAAAGTCTGGGATGTCATTGATAGAATATACATATTCCCCCATGCATTCTCCCTTTAGCCTTCTCCAATCATACAATACCTAACTTAGTCCTTAGCAATTGGACAGAGGTGGGAATTTATAACGATAGGAGATATTTTCCAAGGTTCTGAAATTACTTTTATTCACTCCAGGCAAATTACACTTAGCTAAAAAGATGTTTACAAATACATTCAGATCCATAACTTAATTAATTATTTTTAATCATAGGCCAGAGGCGCTCATGCTCTTTCCAGTAAGGCCAATAGTTTTAGCGTCTCCACTAGATAAAGGCAACACCACCAAATAGTATAATTTTCTCATTGCACCAGACCAACCCGCTAAACTGCAATATAAACTGCAATATAAAAGCAGTCAGACCTAGGAATGGTCCAATCTGTATGTTTCTGTATTCAAGGGTTCTAAATGCTGCAAACACATGGAAATGTTATTCAACCTTGTACATAGCTCTGGCTGCTTTACACAGAACCTACCGTTATACTGAAGCCCAAATGGAACACTTTCCAAGCTACAACCCCTAGCTAAAATTGACACATACTGTATTAAATCCGTCATACAGTGAAAGGTAAAATGTGTCAGTTCATTTGGGTAAGAACTCTTCTATGTGCATTTCTTCTCCCTCATCTCTTCCTTTCTGTAAACCCCACTCCACTCCCAAAAAACCACAAATGCCTCAATATAAAGAATGTATTGACATAAACAATTGTCACTTGAGAACAGAGAGCCTCCTCCACCTCAACACGTTTAGGTCAGCAAAGTCGGACGATGAAACGCATTGAGGAGGAGGAGGCTCTCTGTTCTCTCCTGTGTTTTTCCTGAAACTACCCTGGCCAGATGGAATATTGGAACTTGTACTTTCTATCTTGGACTTGCACAAATAATCCTCATTGCTTCTACTTTATTGTACGGGCACATTTTTACTGTTATTATTAAATCCTTTTTGTAAAGATTATGAGTTTATGTTGATGTTTATCCTAGTCTCTGTTTCGATTGTGTAGTAGTCTGATACTAGTTATTGCAGACCTACTACACTATAATACTTTTCTTCTGAGTTTCCAGTTTAACTATCTGATGTCAAAAAGAATATACACAAGAGGACTCTTATCGTATATATCTTCCTTTGGAGTGACTACATCAGATAAGCTGCTTAATATTTTATTTTTGGTACGAGGCCATTTCACTTGTTTTTCACTGTTTTGTAGATCTATTTGGGCACTTGCAAATAAGTGCTAAAAATTAAGGAGCTGCCTGCTGTATAAATTGTATGTTATATTTATCCTTTTATACTTCTGATGGTATGGATTTTGTACACATGGGGTTTTGAAGTTTTGGTATCACATTTTCACTAATAATGCTTTTCTCACTTTTTTGTATATATATATATATATATATATATATATATATATATATATATATATATATATATATATATATATATATATATATATATATATATGTATATATATATATATATATATACATATACACACACACACACACACACATACATATATACATATATACATACACACACACATATCTCAATATGTTACTGAAAGTAGTGGTGCCAACCAATCTGAGCTTTAAGTAGTTAATGATGTCACTGATGACATCACATTTCTTACATCACTGAAATTACACATAGGCAGATTTAATTGTCCGAGAGGTGCCGACGGACATCGCCTTGATCTCCGGCTGTGCACATTGCTGGCCAATACGGTAACAAATCTCAGCTCATTTTCTCATCACATCACTATGGGACAGAAGGGATAATGAGCGGCGATGCGAGTAAAAACATTGAGGTGATGTGTCCCCGTGGACTCTTCGGGAGACATATTCAGGGCCGCCATCAGGGGGGTACGGGGGGTACTGTTGTACCGGGCCCGGGCTCACCAGGGGGCCCGGTACAACAGCTCAGCAAAGACTTACCTGGGGCCCGCCGGTGGTCTCCGCTATTCTGTCTTCAGCCTGGCTGTCACCGTGACAGCCAGGCACCAGGATCCAATCGCAGGGGTGGAGGAATCATTCCCCCTGCGATCATGTGATCTGTCACAGGCAGAGCACATGATCGCAGGGGGAATGAATCGGTGACAGCCAGGCTGAAGACAGAATAGCGGAGACCAGCGGCGGGCCCCAGGTAAGTATGTGTTGCTCATGGGGGGGGTGGGGCGCTCATGGGGGGGGGGCCCGGGTGGCACGGGGGCCCGTACTGGGCCCGATTTTTTCTGAAGGCGGCCCTGGACATATTGCAGCCAAATTGAATCTGCCCCATAAAATTGATTACAAATATCACAACAACATTAATTGAGTAGCATTTGTGCTACCCAGTTAAATCTGCTGACGTTGGCTAGATCACAAATTTAGGGCTGACCATTAAATAATGCTTCACCCATTTTACCAGTATACAAAGAGCAGACGACAGTTGAACCCAACCTCGATACTTTGCAGCTTCTGTCGCATAGACAATCAACCACTGCTGTCCTTGTTTATGGTGGTTGCTTCTCCTCCAGCAATCAGAGTTCACTGAATTAAGTGAACCCACACTGGCTGTTAGAGGTCCCTAGACTAGCAGCAATCAGCACAAATGCGCAAAATTTGGGCATTGCCAACAGGGCCGGTGAAGAGGTATTAGGTACCCAGTAACCCCCTCAGGTGCCGCTCCTCCCTCAGGACACCTCCCCCTCAGGCGCTGTGTCACCCCCAACACCCCACTTCTTACCTTATGTGAAACAAGTGTGGAGAGGATGCTGAGTCAGCGCTGCCTGTGATGCTATTGGCTGCTGCTCCTCTAGGACTTTGATAGGCTGTGAGTGTGGCACTATTCTGTGACATCACTGCATAGTGCCAAACTCCCAGCCTATCACTGACAGGGAGGAGCAGCAGGCAATGGCAAGACAGCACAAGTTAGGAAGTGCACCATACGTGGTCAAGCTGTTTTAAATAATTATGCATATCTCTCTTCCCCAATATTCAGACGCCAGAAAAAATAAATAATCTAAAGGACCTATTTATCAAAAAAAATCCCTTATCGCTGCAATTTATCAATAGAATATCACCAGGGCAGCTAAGTTCAGCTGATAGTGGCCCGGAAGGATAACAATTAACTTACCGCATTAACAGGCCAGTGTCAGGGATATGTGTATGCATGACCCAGCAAGCCAGTGCACACATGGACTGTGGAACTAATAACTCAAACTTGGTCTTTCAGTTAAATAGTTAAAAACAGATTAAAAAATATTAAAACAAATTATTTTATTAACTCTTTAGACATTTAAAAAAATGCTTTATTCAATAATAAAGCATTTTTAAAATTAATTTTCATCTGTTATTGCCATGGTGGGGTAAATTTAAAATGTGCGGACAGATTTATGGGCGCACCTTGGTTCACCCCTAACTGCAGTGTAAAAATAAAGCTGACCAGTATAGGTGTGTGCTACATGAAAAAGCAGCCAGTCATTTTCCCTGCACCTAACATGGTTTCCCCAGGTGCAAATTTGCACCCTTTAGCTGAATTTGCTCCTAGCACTAAATAAGGTCACGTGATGTCACTCATTCAGTGTTTTAGGCGCTACCTTAGTTCTTGTAAAGGTAGCGCCAGCCCTGAATGCCGAACTGAAGTAAAGCAATGCATTTTCTTTTCTTAGTGAAATCCTTCCAGAACTATAATATTTAGATCTATGCAAAATATATATAGAGTTAACTTATCGCTTTGCTGCGCCAGTCTATGCAGATGTGCCCATGCGTGAGCCTGTCTGCTGGCTTGTGTTTGCGCTGTGAAGGTGAAAGCCCAGATTTGGCCTTTCATTTCCACTAATATGGGAAAAAAACTTGAAAAAAACGTTAAAATAGATAAAATTAATTTAAAAAAACGCTAATATTTTAAAACCTTTGGAACACAATTTTTTTTTAATGTGTTTATTAACATTTTTTCTGGAGCTCCATTATCCACCTGGAGCATATATATTTACATTTGAGAGTTGCAATACAGATCTTCCTTGGATTGGAATAAGGTCCACTGTATAAACAATTGCCTATTGATACAAGGCACAGTAAACAGTACAAAGACTATTTTCGTTGCCTACTTGTATAACCCTACATTATTAATTCTTCTCTGATTGCTTAACATATTTGGACTCTTTTTACCTGTTTGTGCTACAGATAAATTATTATTCAGTAATATTACAGAGAGGCCTTATGATATTATTGTGCACATTGTATGATTTCAATATCTGTGTTCTGGCCAGGACTAGATGTTCATGTTCTTATGTTCATTTTAACATTTGTGTTTGATCCACTTATTAAACTTATCAATATTCCTAATAGTCTGATGTCCCACATGGGAATTTTATCTGTGATATTGACAACTTGGTGCCTTGGAGACTTTCTGTGCCATATATATTTTAAAACCTTTAATAATTAAAGAATGATTTATTTTAAAAAATAAAGCATTTTTTTTAAATTATTTTTTTATGATTATCACCATCCTGAAATTGCAGTAACAGAACAAGTATTTCAGTGGTACAACTACCACCACAATACTACTTACATAGGCTTCCCCATGTTATCACCGCCAGAGGTTCTTGGCAGCGATAACCACTTGATGTACAGGGTAAAATTCCAGTTTTCACCCGCAATGGGGCTTATTGTCCTTTGATAAATCAGCCCCATAGACAAAAAGCAATGGTCCATCCAGTCTGCCAATATTTCTAATTAAGGTAGAGACCGGTGTTTATCCCAAGCATTTACTAATCTTTAAGTAAAAGATATTTATTTATATTACTGCTTTGCATTTTCCCCAAAGAGTATTTACTTTATATATTATATGCAAATGATGAAATGTAATGACTTTATCTAAATGCTACCAGTTAAGTCTTTGTAATATAGTAATGTTCCAAAATGGAATTCATTCATTTATCTCATATCTTGCAGATGATTCTATATAATTTACAGGAATATGATAATGAGCTTAAATCATTCATTTTATCATATTAATATGTAGGTCAGATCCCAATTGTGATTCTGTTAGAATGGGAGGTGGTAGATGCCTCCAGGCTAAAGTGCTGCGCTTTGAAGTAGGAAGTACATGAGGGAAACGTGTACATGTGACCTGCATACTAACAGGAATAAGACAAGCTGTACTGCCTGTAAAGTGCCGGGAAAGTGTATAATGCTAATTATTTTGCACACTCATCGCAGATTGACATTTCAAGTCTCTGTGCTACTTGAAGATACAGCCACAGGTTACCGTCTACCTCCTAGTAGTGGCACTATTTTGTGTAAAGGTGTAGAATTGCACACGTAGGTAAATCAACAATAACCTAAAGATTTAGGAGGAACTGTGAAGGGGTAAATGGATAGCCTGTGTGGAACGGGATGGGGTCTAAAATGTCCTGATTTTTAAATTTGGTATGCTGAAGCACTTATGAATTAAATTGTAATAGATCAGTGTAAGCAACAACAAAAATCACTTATATGAGTTTAACCTTATTTAAAAATAAAATAAAAAAGATCAATTAACATCGCCTGAGGCTTGACGCAAAGACCTCATTAATTTGCATTGAGGCAATAAAGAAGAACGCAACACGGCTCATACCTCCCAACATTCCTGGGCAGAAAACTGGGACAGGAAACAGACCACCAAAACCATACCCATATATACTGACACTATGCCTCCGAATCGCTATGCCGCATTTCTTTCTAACAACAAATACCTGGAATATCCTGTACAAATCTGTTGTATTTAATTATTATTTAGGTCTGGTCCATACCAGCGATTCCCTACTGGTACAATTGCTCATAACATAGTGCAAGATTGAGAATGTAACATTGGCTGCTGCAGTTCACTGAAAATACCAAGCAGAGTAGCCAATTACAACTCTGCCTGCTTTTCCTCTGTGAACTTCAGCAGCCAATCAGAGTTAACTAAACATCCATCTAGTTCAGTGAGAGGCAACTTGAAGTAGCTGGTGGGCCATAGGAGCTCCATCCAGCCTTCAAAGGGGCCACAGAGAGGAAGGAAGGAGAGCACAGTGCACTCACTCCTCCTCTGGGTATGCCACGTGACCTCCCTGCACTGCACAAAGGAGGTCACATGAAGGTGAATTTGGCTGCCCAGATTATAATAAGATCAGGAGCAGCCAGCTGGGGACCTCAAGAGAAGTCCCGTGGGCTGCCTGTTGCCCACCGCTGATCTAGTTGGCTAACAATGTTTAATGAGCCAGTGCAAGCAGCATTCTCATTGGTAGTGCTGTGTATTTGTAATAAATGATGTCATCCACAGAAAAACAGTAAAGAACTGCTGAATGGGCAGTGGTGAATAACAGCTGTTCTGATTGGCTGAAGAGGGGGCTCTGCATTGTATACTGGTCATCAGAGGTAGCTTGCTGTGTTTTTTGCGGCCATCAGAAAGAGCCCTGCAGCATTCACTGTGGGAGGAAATGTATCAACTGCCGATTTTTTTAACTCACCACTATTCAGCGAGTTTCCAGTGAAAATTTAAACCGGCAGTGGCTTTAAAGGCATTGTTTTACCTTTAAAGCCATTGCCGCTTTAAATTTTCACTGCAAACTCGCCTATTAGCGGAAAGTTGAAAAAAATCAGCAGTTGACACATTTACCGCCTGGTGTCTCAAACACAGGGCCATTGATCACTTTGAAAATGTATAACTGATATATGAAGTAGTGATAAGCAGCAATAGAAAATCTTCCATATCACCTATTACTAATAAATAGATCCCCTTTGGAGTTCGCCACTTCCTCAAATATTATCGAACACTCATCTTACTCAATGTGTTCTCCTTCATTCTCCCCCAGGACATCGGATTTGGGTAGACATTTAGCCCGCTCTCAGCGACACCCATTCACCCTGTTCGCTTCTATGGTTGAAACCACAACATCGATTCCCCTCCTCACACCACCCCCACCGCTGGCATTTTTGCTCTCTAGCTGATCCCATACAATCTCCTCTTATAATTTGGCACCCAACGCTTGGCATATGACATCCTTATGGAACAGCCCTCTTTCTCTCTTGGACTCCACGCAGTCCAATTCCCTCACTGGACAAGTCATGACATTAGATGCCTCACTGATCTAGCTCCTCTCTCCAATTTTCCCCATCTTTGCCAAAATGCAGACACATTTTCGTATCCAATCGATTTGCTTCTTACAGCATCTCCAACTTCGTCACCTGTATGACATCATCCAACACACAATTGTTGATATCATCTTTCTTCTCCGTTGGTGTCTTTTTGTTCTCTCCACTCCTCTCGATGGATTCCCAAGGTTCTGGAACACACCCAGAAACTCAATACACACATTCTTTGTGCCATAAGATGCCACATTTCCCTCTTCTGGAAAAACCCAGATCCGGCTCTTCTCCCATCTATCATTAATCGCATATGGCAGGTTTATCATATCGAATATATCACCAGCATTCTCCGCCACACCCCCTGTCCAATTATTCACTAGTGCCTGAAGTCCCTGGACGGAGTGTTACGGGTCCTCACCTCACCTCACCCCCCCCCCCCCGGCTTTCTTAGGCCTTTTCCTGTTTCTCTCAGTCATTTTCTGTTCTTCAGCTTCTTTATCCTCCTTCTTTCATTCCCTTGACTAGTTTCTCCCCCTCTCTCCCTTTCCCTCCATTTCTCTCTACACTTCACTCCCCTTGATACAAAATGTTTTTAGCTATATGTTATCTATGCTCCTGGAAACTGATTATTGTTTTGACTCATATGTTATGTAGGTTTTCCTTCCTCTGTTTTTTTACTTGAAAAAAAGTAAATAAAATGTTTATAAAAATAAATAAATAATACAAATAGACCCCTTAAAGTGTTATGTAACTTCAGCCACAATATAGCTACAATAACCAGGAATTTCCACTTTTATTAGCATTTTGTAATGCATTATAATGGATTTGTGTGCAGAGTTGGAGACTAGCTTGGTTGTTGAGTCAGACTCATGATCTTATAACAACATAGAAATGCCCTTGGTATACTGGACATTAGATAGGAGCGGTGCATTTTATATTGGTAAGATTGGGCTCTGTTGGCTTTGATTAAAGCTCTTGCACTGTTTCTCTTATTCTACTGTCAAAGTAAAATCATTTCCACAAGGTTGAAAACCAACACCCAGAAATCTTGGGGGTCTATTTATCATATAGAGCATAAAACTATTTACTTGTTAAATTGGGCGACAGATGATTTTTGTTGCAGTGATAGAAGATCTTTAATATCAGCTCATTTTGATAAGTAGACCCTCTATTGGTGTCCGCTGCAATGGTTAATGTATCTGCACAGGTGGACCCCATCACTGACCTTTGCCCTGGTCACATTTAGCCTAAACCCAAGCTTGCTTATAAAAAATTCAATTTTGTACCAGTGCCCCCAGCCAAATATGCCAATGATAGAATAAATTGCTTAACTAACTGCATTATTTGCCAATTGAGTTGAAAATGAAATAAAAAGAGCCTATCAATCAAAGCTGCTTTGTCAAGGTTTTCTATACCACAATAAAATCTGTATAAAATCAGAAATACAAACTAATATGATTAGTAATATACAAATGATTACAAAATAATCGAAAATTTGCATCAGATCACTTTGGTAAACCATACACACTAGCAGAGTCTTACATAATACAATACAGTGTTCAAACAGCAGGCACATAATTCAAGTTATTTATCAATAACAATATACTTTTGACAGGAGTCACCACATAATAATCTGATCTGGGTTTTCCTAGAGAACATAAAATGTAAGCAGATTATTATGACTTCCAGTAATTTGTTCTACTGCCCAAAGTACACTTTACACTTGTGGCCAGATCAGATTGCCAGCTGTGACTCTCTGTGTTACTCTATATCTGTGATGTCAGAACTACCAGCAGTCTCTGAGTAAATATTGATATGCTGAATATTTAGCAGACATACCACTTCTTTCAACGGATGTTTTAACTGTGAACAATGGGCTGCTTAGTAACACGTAACCTTGAAAAAATGGCATGCGTTTACTAAGTGCCCCTTAACAGAGCCAAATCTCCTAATAATTTTGGTCAAGTGCTTAATCATGTCATGGACACCAGCTTCCACCTGTGATGCCAATTGAAGAGATAATTACTACTAAGGTGCAGTAATTGCCTCAATGACAAAGCGAGCTGCATGTTTACACTCAGCTAGGCTGTATGAATTGTTATTCTACTAACGTGGCATTGAACACACAGTGAAAGAAGGTGATCTGCAAAACCACTACGTGCTCAGAGGATACAAAAATACCGTATAATGGATGGAGAGACTGTGAAACAGGCAGAACACCAATATTTATATTAATGGTCTTTTATATTCTAAAGGGGGTCAGCAGAACGTCTCCATCCAGCATGTTAAAGGGTTAAGCTACTGCAAACTGCCAGTGGTGATATTTAGGATACAATATTGTATAAAGAAAATAGATAAAATATTGTATAAAGAAAAAGGATAAAATATTATATAAAGAAAATCCTAGCACAGAAAACAATTTAGTTTTAATAGGGAAAAACATTATATTGCAACCTCATCCACGCACACATAGTTAACAACACAAAGTACACATGGCCATAGGTTAGAAGGATACAGGAAAATCCAGTAGGATGACTGAGCCATTGTTGTGTGCCAGGAATGACTACCAAGCACAAAGTAACACAGTACTGATTATCTCTTTACAGACATGAGAGACACCAGCAGTGAACTGCAATTACTGAGGGGGATTGAATGACAAATTTGCTACACATCTCTTAAAAGCAATTTCTGAAAGATGTAGTGGCATAATTGTTCTTGAAATAACACAATAGGCTATCAATATTACATTAAGATTTATAAATGCAAAGTAACACACTATTATACCCAAGATACACTTTATAATACTTTATAATTTGGCATCAGAATATATTACTTGCAGTATGATAATAATACATGTTGTATATTGGCTTCTCTGAAGAGTTACCTCTACTAACACAGCAGAAACAGTTTATTGTATCAATGTTATATTGATTTATTACAGTGCTTCCAATGTCGTTTATTGTCTGCTCTGCAGTATAACAACTCCTAATGATTGATACAGTGTCTGGTAATGTGTGTTGCAGCGACAGAGATTGTGTTATAACACTCAGCTGTCATGCGATATAAAACTAAGTGAGGGTTTGAATACTGCATTCAGCCTCTCCAAGGAAGTGAGAATTAATTGCAGTCATGATGAATACAAGTTTGAAGTTACTCCAATGTTTTCTAGATAGAAAGTCTGGGATGATGCACAATACGTATGACCATTAAGGCGTACTGATAATGTGTACATAACTGATAAAGTCCAGGAAAATATTTTTACCTTGATCCGCACATAGCAGTGTGTGCCCAGGAAATGATCATTTAGGCAGCATGGGGTGACCTCCCTGGGGATCCTCTGGAAGGTCCTCCTTGGTCTGATTAGAATGCTGCAGAAAAGTTTGACAAGCGCAGTGCAGGCGCAGAGCAGGCAATAGGAGTACACCAGCGTCCAGAAAGCCGCAGCGCGCAGGCAGCCCGGCAGGGCAAGCATGCTGTCTACAAACAGCGACATGCTGTGCCTAGGCATCCAACTGGCGAGGACACCCTCAAGTGGCAAGGAGAGCTGTGCGAGAAGTCATGGAAACAAGGGGAAGAAAAGCAAGAGGAGGAGAGTGAGGCAGTGACGAGCTCAGTGCAATGAGAGATGATGCTGCCTCTTAAAGGGGACATATGATAAGGGTACAACCTTGACTGCATCTAGTGTGTGTAACAGCCCTGCTTCATTTTACAAGTCTGTATATGACACCAAATGCATTTATTTAAATGTTGGTATCTTTGGACAGGACAGACTCACAGATAAAGAAAATATGGTTACATTCATTTTATATGTGTAGGAAAATACAATTATCATCAGACAGTATATGTTAAACCTCTTAGCCCTCACAATGACATACAAGTACAATGACATGTCGTCCACTCAGCAGACGGGGAGGACTCAGAAGCTGTTAAAACACTTGCAGTGCTGTCAGTCACAGTTCTACCTATAGAAATCATTGTGTCTTCATGAGTAGAACTTGGCTGCTCAGCGTTAGATAACGACACTGTTAATGTTGTATATGTATAGTGAATCTACTTAGACAAGATCTAATAGGGCGCTTCACTCAGGTGTGCAGCTGTGTAAATACCTCAGAGTTTCCACACACAACTCCACAATAAAATGCACTGTAATACACAAAATGGTACGTACACTGGCGCTCCCGTTCTTGAAACACAGAGAACTTCTAAATCAGAGAGATACACTCCCTCAATCCTCTCATCATGTGAGGTACATAATAAAAAAGAAAGAAAACCAACATAGCATAATAACGTAAAACATCAAGTATAGTCCACCACCACTATGGGCATGTATGGAGTGTTCAAAACTTGGTGATGATAATAAGTTTCAATACAGCACCCGTGATCCTTCCTCCAATTTCCTCCCCCTCAGGGTATGAGCTTACATTCAGGAAGTCAAATATAGGCCTGTAGAATAATTCAATGGTCCCGTACCAAATGTCCAAGATAAAAGTGCCTGTATACAATAAATAATTATTGTATACAGGCACTTTTATCTTTGGATATTTGGTACGGAGCCATTTTTATTGATTCTGATCATATTCATTGATTTTACTAGTTGCACTGTTTTATCAGGAATAAATGTATTTGTGAGATAATGCACCAGTGCGGTTGCTTTGTTTCCTTCTTTTGTATATTTCTATATGTTTGGAGTGGAGTGTGACAACACACGTACTGAGACGTCTGTAAGGAAACGGAGAATTATTCTACAGGCCTATATTTGACTTCCTGAATGTAAGCTCATACCCTGAGGGGGAGGAAATTGGAGGAAGGATCACGGGTGCTGTATTGAAACTTATTATCATCACCAAGTTTTGAACACTCCATACATGCCCATAGTGGTGGTGGACTATACTTGATGTTTACGTTATTATGCTATGTTGGTTTTCTTTCTTTTTTATTTTGTATATGTATAGTGTTTGCAGTCAGTTTTGGATGAATAACTGAACTAATATCTCAGATTACATTTTTGTTCATCTATGAACTATTTTACATGACAAGTGAGGAGCTACCAAGAAATGCAATAAAACATTTAAATCTACTAATTCCCACTATCCTTAATAGACCAGGGATAGATGTTGCCTATAGCAACCAATCAAATTCTAGCTGTCGTTTTGTAGAATGTACTAAATAAATAACAAGAATCTGATTGGTTGCTGTAGGCAACATCTCCACTATTCAAATCCGCCAGAAACTCTCAGCTTGATAAATTTACCCCCAGGTATTTCAGAAGTTGTAAGGTAAGCATTGCTGTCTCAAGACAAAAATAGTGTCAACAAGGTTCAGGAGTGCAGTATTTTCCAGAATAATTCAAGCCCTAGACAGCGGTTCCCAAAGTGTGCGCCGTGGCTCCCAGGGGTGCCGAGGCGCTGTCACAGGGGTGCCGCAGGCAAGCCAGAAAAAAAACCCACAAAAAACAAAACAAAAAAACAAAAAAAAACAAAAAAAAAACCTTACCAATCCTCGCAGCGTCCGGGACCCAGCATCATCCTCTCTCCCGCAGCTGACAGCTGCGGGAGAGAGGAGGATGCTGCAGCTGGCCGCGGCAGAGGGGGTATCGTGACAAGGGGCAGAGGAGGCAGCGTGAGAAGGGCCAGAGGAGGCAGCGTGACAAGGGGCAGAGGGGGCAGTGTGACAAGGGGCAGAGTGGGCAGCGTGACAAGGTGCAGAGGGGGCAGCGTGACAAGGGGCAGAGTGGGCAGCGTGACAAGGGGCAGAGAGGGCAGCGTGACAAGGGGCAGAGGAGGCAGCATGACAAGGGGCAGAGGGGGCAGCGTGACAAAGGGCAGAGGGGGCAGCGTGACAAGGGGCAGAGGGGGCAGTGTGAAAAAGCGGCAGACTGGGCAGCGTGACAAGGGGCAGAGGAGGCAGCGTGACAAGGGGCAGAGGAGGCAGCGTGACAAGGGTAGAGGAGGCAGCGTGACAAGGGGCAGAGGGGGCAGCGTGACAAGGGGCAGAGGAGGCAGCGTGACAAGGGGCAGATGGGGCAGCGTGACAAGGGGCAGAGGAGGCAGCGTGACAAGGGGCAGAGTGGGCAGCGTGACAAGAGGCAGACAGGGCAGCATTAGAGGATGCAGAGGGGGCAGCATGAGAGGATGCAGAGGGGGCAGCGTGAGTGGATGTAGAGGGGGCAGAGTGAGAGGGGGCAGAGTGTGTGGAGATGAAGGAGGCACAGTGTGAGTTAGCTGTCAATTATTCTTTGACCGAAATATAATTGAAAAAAATATATAAAAATATTCTTTTCCCTTGGATTTATATGTATTATTTTTGCATACAACTAAATAAGTATATCTGTTCTGACCTAAATACTTATTAAGTTTTTTTGACCCAACTACGTCTAAAACAGGACTGCTCTGTAATTATTTTGGAGGGGTGCCTTGAAAAAATTATGGAGACTCTAATGGTGCCGCGAACTGCAAAAGTTTGGGAACCACTGCCCTAGAACAAGGGAAATCCATTAACATTTGGTGAGGTAAGGAAATTTCAGGGGTTTAAATATTATTTTATTAATAGAGTAGTAGATGCTTGAACAAACTCCAAGCTGTTTTAGTTTGAAAGACAAGTGAGGTGTTAGATTGGCGCTTTGTACACAGCAATTCATAGCATTTACTGGCTCCTGTGCTGGCTGGTTGGAGTGAAAGGGAAATGCCCCTCCCCTGTTCCACCAGTGTGATTCAAATAAAGATTGCATGCTGCATCTTAATTACTCCTGCATAACAGGAGGAGCGGGTCCCTTTCATATAGGCCTGTCACCACTTGAGGAGTGGTATCACCTTCATAGATAAGCCCTGCGTGACACTGTCCTAAATTAACTAAACACGTTTGGAATTAATACAGTTCCAGAGACACTAAATAATCCATAGTAACACTAATTTGTTGGGCCCTATAGCAAAAAATGTATTGAGGGGTAAGCTTTACAGTCTCCATAGGTAGACACTATACTCTTCTGAGCAAGTGGGGGGCCAACGCATATGGAGCAAAGTCCCGTTTTGGCTTTCAGGTCTTGTATAAGTTCCCCATATAGAAACCAAGTGTTAGGAACCCCTCCAGCCGCTACAGCACAACCCGGAGTCTGCTCCGTCAGTCAGGTGTTCACTGGAGCCCCTAGTGGAGGGGACAGACTTGGCCGCAGACTGACAGAGGGTCGTGAAGTGTGTACCGGCTGGGGAGAACCCAGGTAAGTGAAGTGAAGTCCAGGCAAGGATCAAGGGCCGGCAGCAGACTGCAAATCCAATAAACAGGCCGAGGTCAAGGGTCACGAGCAAATAGGAAGGTCGGTTAACATGCCAGAGGTCGGGGTCATAAGAAACACATGCAGGGTCCAAATCCAGGCAAGGGGTCATACACGGGCAATCCAACAGAATATCCAAAGGACAGGAGCTAAGAGCAGAGCAGGTCAGCAGACTGGTAACAGAAGCTGTAACCGGCTGTGAGGCTGCAGACCTCACTGCCTTAAATACTGGTAGCCACTCAGAGCCTAGCTCTGCAAATGCCCACAGGAGGCACCAATAAAAGGGCCAAGCCCCCTTAGTTAATTAGCCCACAGGCTGTCATTTGCGCGCATGCGCCCGGCTTGCAGCACTGCCGGGACGCAGCGCTACACAGGAGGCAGGAAGTGGAAATGACGTCTCGGTCGTCAAGGTGACGGCCGGGACGCCAGGGGGAGCCAGAGGCGAGCCGTGGCGGCTGTGAGTACCGCCGCGGCTCGTGACACCAAGACACCAATGTCACTTTATGATGCCCTTGAAAAATACTGAAGAAAGAAAAATTGGTAGTGTAAATTAAAGCAGATGTCCATCCAAATATATCAATATTATCCCCTCCCCCATAGAAATCAATATAACAGGTATTAGATGCCGTGGACCACTTCTATTTTGCACACATGATAAGCAGCTCTTTATTGGAACTCAGTTTTAAAATTTCTGCAGCCTGGCACTAGGCAATTGGTACTTACAGACACTGTTGACACCCAAATTTATCTGTTCTCTCCAGATCTCTCACCATCTGTTTTGGGCCATGTTCCTTTCTGCCATTTTATCTTGGCTGTCCTCTTACCATCTCAATCTCAGGGGTCTATTTACTAAGCTACGATGAGCCAAACATCTGGAGAATACAGCTGATTTCTCATGACAATGGTCATCACAGCTCTACTTTTAATTTATCAAGGGGTTTAAGTAGGAGCAAACAGAGATTTCTCCTGCCCAAACTTGTTTAATGTTGGTTACTGCAGTTCCCATAGACTTCTATGGGGACTGCGGTGTGACCCAATTTAACAATTGGGTGAATTACTTTTCACCATCAACTTTAAACCACAAAGATGGTGTTGTTTAATTCCACTTCATATAGTGTGCCAATTCACAGTGGAATCAAACACTTTTCTTACATTTAACATTTTGAAAGACTATATTTTATCTGACTTGATGTTGTTGTTTGCACCATTTATTATTCAATTTTCCTGTTTTTTTACTTGGCATATGAAGATTGTATTTAGGTACAATCTTATTTGGATAAGACTGCAAACATGGGAGCACCCTAAATAACTATACTACTTTTCATTATAATATAGAATGCCTCTTGAAGCAAGACTGGTGTAAATTAACACAGAGTACAGTAATCACACAGAAGCCCTTCTAGAGTGCAGAAGATAATTACCACAGTGTCTGGGGAATCTGAGTTGAGCTATATGGGAATAGCTTGTAGATGCAGACCAGTAGACAGAAGCCAGAAGACAAACAGAAATAGACTTGACTGATGCCACCCAATATCAGGAGTCCAATACAGCAGAGCCAGAACCCAGCAGATTTGTAGGATGCAATCCAGACATCAGAATACAAATAATGCAGAACCAGGAATTAGTGCAAGGTCAGGAATAAACTTGGACAAGATAAACCGGACAAGATATGACACTATCAGCTATTCAGGGAAGACACACCTACACCACAGCTCAGAATTTACTGAAATCAAGGATGCAGGGAACAGTTTTCCAGAGGGAGACAGTGTCACACAAGACACTGCAAACATTTTAATGCATGCACTTGTAATCTTCCATATTGACTATTACAATGTCATTCTTACTTGTCTTCCCCTAACCACATTTTCATCCATATAAACTATTTTAAATACAGCAATTAATTTTCCCTTTCCATCATTGGCAGCCTGTATTTTACAGAATCCAATATAAAAACTTCTACTAATATACTAAGCCACTAACAAAACTGCAGCATCATACCTCTCATTACTTGCCTCAAATATCTCCCAATTCGAACCCTTTGCTTTACCTAACATTTTTACCTCTCATTACCTGTTCATCTACAACTGTACACACCGTTTTGGTGCGTAGTTGACATGGTTGGTGAGCATTTAGTAGCCAAGCGGCACCAGCAGCAGTGGTCAGTAACGGAAAATTACTGATATCAAGCAAAACCCCAAACACTGTTTAAGACCCCGGCAGTACTAAGACACTTCACATGCTCCCTCGTTGTTCGCGAGATGGCGGTAAGGACACTCATGCAATCTGAGTCCTTATGCACCACTCCACAATACCCTAGACATACCTTATATATATATATAGACTCTTGATTGAGCATTCATTCCATACAATATTCACTAAGGACTGGGAACGTGAGTTGGATACAGTTATACCTGAACCAGAATGGGGGGGACATACTCCAGTATACCCAAGCAAGTTCAGTCTATGTGAGGGTGATTGAAATGCAATATATAATATAATAATATAATATTGACTCGTGGTACCGGTGTCCCAGCCTACTAGCTAAAATGTTCCCGGGGTCTCAGATCTTTGTTGGAGTTGTCAAATGGCATCGGGCACTCCATTACATATCTGGGGGTTAATGTATCATGCTGAGAGTTTTCCGGCGGGTTTGAAAAGTGGAGATGTTGCCTATAGCAACCAGTAAGATTCCTGCTTTCATTTTGTAGAATGTACTAAATAGATGATAGCTAGATTCTGATTGGTTTTTCAAACGCGCCAGAAAATTCTCAGCTTGATACATTTACCCCCTGGTGGGAATGCACGTCTCTCAGATCTTTCTGGGATACAGTCTTATTTATCTCCAAAGCAATTGTGGGAATTGAGATACCTAATTGTCCAAAATACTGGCTACTCAACAATATCAAAATGCCAATTTCCCAATATAAACAGTTCTCTGTAAAGTACCTCAGTAGTGCAGCAAAGGCTGTGATACCGGTCCACTGGAGATCCCCAATAGCTCCTTCTATAAAAGAATGGTTTGCACACCTGGACTTCTATATGTCAATGGACGAGATAATTTATTCCTTGGCTGATAATCATAGAGTATACTACCTGCTGTGGTCTGAATGTACAATGTGGTGCCTTTGAACTCTATCCATTCAGTGGAACAAGTGAAGCTCAACCCCCCTTCCTTCCCCGTCTTTCAGTCGCTATTCTCTATCCAATAGAGTCGTTAAACAAATACGCATCTCTTGGTGTATTCACGCATATTTTTAAATGCAGAACTTGATGTTTATTTTCTCAGTTAATTGTACGAACCGCCTCGTGGGTGTTGTAAATATGTGAATGTTATTTAACAAACCGCCAAAAGTAATGTTCAATCGTGTTTATTGTTACATACATATGTAAATGCTGTTTTATTTTTAAAACTAAAGCCCTTCCTGTCACAGGAGTATGTGCCGACTACTCTATTATGAGAATAAAGACAGTGGGAGTCAGTTAGATCAGCCCCCCGCATCTTGGACAGAGCCAAGCCAGCAGTGTAATGATAAAAAAAAACAAAGAAGCAAACCAATAATTATGACCCTTCCACATTGCAAACCTAATAGTTTAAAAAATCAATAATACTTTTTGTTGGCAATGCAATTTTTATAACCAATATTTTATTGATTTTCACAGTAATAAAACAATATAATACAAGTCACATATAATAGATGACAAAGGAACATTCAGTTATATGTATAGGCATGCCCGATACAGATCTCACACAGGTTAACATTAAAATATAATAACTGGTTGTACATAGATTATAAACTGTATATATAATCAAGGATATTTCAAAGACAGTAAGGTGATGGTAAATGCATATATTTCCATTGTAGTCTAATGACTTAATGTTAATAACCAATATTTTGTTGATTTTCACAATAATATAACAAAATAAAATAATAATAATAATAATAATAATAATAATAATGTTTTATTAGTCACATAGAATAGATGACATGACTTTGGGGTCTATATATTAAGGTAAAAAGCCCTAGGTGCAGCAATAACAGGCTTTTCCTATTTAACAAAGAACTTTCCGGCAGAGCTTTTTGTATGGTAAGCCTCTTTACAGTAAGTAAAGGAGGGTAACCAGGCCAATAGATGGAGGTAAACTGATTGTTAGGGAAGCCGAGGTCAAGCCGAGCGGTCTGTGAAGTACACAAGGAGTATCCAAATTTAAGCCTCTGTACAGCTGCTGCACTCCTTATCACCAAAGGAAAAAATGCTCTATTATTTTTTTCCTGTCTTTATTAAAGTCCTTTTTTTTTTTAATAACTTTTTAAAAAAAATTGAATCTGCCAGCCTGTGCAGATTGGGCCCTAACTGGCCTGGCAAGTAGTAAGTCTCCTCTTACTGCTACCAGTCAGTATCACAAGGGAACCGTCAGGCACTGTCCCTGTGTCTGCCCGTTCACACAGGGACGGCCGCCTTCTCTCTGCCCGGAAGCCGCGTCTGGTTGCCTAGCAACCAGACACATTAAGCCTGGCGGCTTCTTCTGCACATGCGCGTCCCGTCTCTAGGCAACAGGACAATGTTCAGGGACCCGGCGGCGGCTGCATACGTCAACGCCACTGGTAATTACACATCCTAACTGATCTACTGTGTACCGACCCGGCTTGTCAGTTAACCCTTCTCCTGCTGAATCCCTGGCTTATCTACATCAACTGATCTACTGTGTACCGACCCGGCTTGTCAATTAACCCTTCTCCTGCTGAGTCCCTGGCTTATCTGTATCAACTGATCTACTGTGTACCGACCCGGCTTGTCAATTAACCCTTCTCCTGCTGAATCCCTGGCTTATCTGCACCAACTGATCTACTGTGTACCGACCCGGCTTTTCAGTTAACCCTTCTCCTGCTGAATCCCTGGCTTATCTGCATCAACTGATCTACTGTGTACCGACCCAGCTTGTCAATTAACCCTTCTCCTGCTGAATCCCTGGCTTATCTGCACCAACTGATCTACTGTGTACCGACCCGGCTTGTCAATTAACCCTTCTCCTGCTGAATCCCTGGCTTATCTGCACCAACTGATCTACTGTGTACCGACCCGGCTTGTCAATTAACCCTTCTCCTGCTGAATCCCTGGCTTATCTGCACCAACTGATCTACTGTGTACCGACCCGGCTTGTCAGTTAACCCTTCTCCTGCTGAATCCCTGGCTTAACTGCATCAACTGCATATAAAACATTATTTTATATGCCATTATTTTGTTTTTCCTGATTGTACATTTACAAGTTTCTACTTTTTACCTGTTATTATTCTACTATTTATATGCCTTTATCTTGTTTTTCCTGATTTTATATTTACCAGCAACTAGTTTTACCTGTTATTATTCTTGCCTATTTCCATTGTCCTTATTACCTCTCCTTCTATTATTCTTTGCCTTCCACGCCCTATTTGGTTATTGTCCTCCATCTTGCTATTGTCTCCCTGCTTATTCTTACCTGTTATCCGCTGTCCTTATTATCTTACTGTTCTGCTATCATTCTTACCTGTCTTCATTGTCCTTATTTTCTCACTGTACTGTTGTTCCATGCCCTCCACGCCCCTAATTCGTTATTATCTTCCACCTTTTCATTGTCTTCCTGCCTTTGTTCTTACCTGTTTTTCACTGTCCCCACTATCTCACTGTTCTGTTACTCTCTCTCCCTACTATGCCTCCCCGCTCTCACTCCATACCCATACTCTCCCCCCGCCCTACCTCTCCCGTTCCTCCCCGCCATCCCTCGCGCGCTGCTCATCTTGCTAACCTCATCCCCATTTCCCCCCTCTCCTCTCCCCCTTTCTTCTGTGCCCTCTGGAATGCCAGATCCGTCCGCAACAAGCTGACTGCTATCCACGACCTCTTTCTATCCAACTCCTTTAACCTTCTTGCCGTTACTGAAACCTGGCTCTCCGATTCTGATACTACTTCCCCCGCTGCCCTCTCCTATGGTGGCCTCTCCTTCACCCACTCCGCCAGGCCTGGTGCCCGCCCTGGCGGTGGAGTTGGCCTCCTCCTCTCCTCCACCTGTACTTTTCGTGTCATTCCCCCTGAACCCTCCCTCTCCTTTTCCTCTTTTGAAGCTCACTCCATCCGCCTCTTCTACCCCATCCATCTCCGCGTCACTGTCATCTACCGCCCCCCTGGACCCACCTCCCTCTTCCTTGACAACTTTGCTAGCTGGCTTCCTCACTACCTCTCCTCCGATCTCCCCTCGATCACTCTCGGTGACTTTAATATCCCCATCGACAACCCCACCTACCCTGCTTCCAGCAAACTGCTCACCCTCTCTTCCTCCCTTGGTCTCACCCAATGGACCTCCTCCTCTACCCACTGCCTTGGTCACTCCCTTGATCTTGTCTTCTCCTACCTATGTAATCTCTCTGACTTCTCCATCTCTCCCTTTCCTCTATCCGACCACCATCTCCTCTCCTTCTCTCTCTCCTCTTCTCCTGCTCCCCCCCTGCCCAAACCTACTCTGTCCATACGCAACCTCGATGCTCTTGACCCTGCCTCTCTGTCCTCCTCTCTCGATACCCTCCTTTCTCCCCTTTCCTCCCAGGCCTGCCCCAACCAGGCGGTCTCCCTCTACAATCACACCCTCACCTCCGCTCTGGACGCGGTCGCCCCTGCCCACTCCGTCCACCCCCGCTGCTCCAAACCCCAACCCTGGCACTCCAAATTTACCCGCTTCCTCCAAAAATGCTCCCGTTCCGCCGAACGTCACTGGAGAAAATCCCGCTCCCTGACTGACTTCCTCCACTTTAAATTCATCTTTTCATCCTACAGCTCTGCCCTCTCACTCGCTAAACAATCTTTCTTTAAATCCCTCATCTCTTCCCAGTCCTCTAACCCCCGCTGCCTCTTTGCCACCTTCAGCACTCTCCTGGCCCCCTCCCCTCCCCCCCACCCCCTCCTCCCTGACTGCCTCTGATTTCGCCTCCTTCTTCTCCTCTAAAATCGAGGCCATCCGACTTGAAATCTCCTCCTCCACTCTCTCTTCCACCCCTCCCACTCTTCTGTCCTCCCCCCCCAACCACCTTCCCCTCCACTCCTTCCGTCCCACCACCGGCGAGGAAGTCCACTCTCTCATTTTATCCTCCCCCCCACTACCTGCCCCCTGGATCCCATCCCCTCCCACCTTCTTCGCTCCCTTTCCCCCACCACCTGCTCCCACCTCGCTCACCTCTTTAATCTCTCCCTCTCCACTGGCATCTTCCCCTCCTCCTTCAAACATGCTCTCGTATCCCCCATTCTTAAGAAACCTAATCTCGACCCCACTTCTCTCTCGAACTATCGCCCCATATCTCTTCTCCCTTTTGCCTCCAAAATTCTTGAGAGGCTCGTCTGCAGCCGTCTCACCTCCTACCTTTCTGAATACTCCCTCCTTGATCCTCTCCAGTCTGGTTTCCGCCCCCTCCACTCCACTGAAACTGCCCTGGCTAAAGTCACCAATGACCTCCTCTCTGCAAAAGCCAGGGGCCACTTCTCCCTTCGCATCCTCCTTGACCTCTCTGCAGCCTTTGACACCGTTGACCACCCCCTCCTCCTTCACACCCTCCAGTCTTTCGGCCTCTCCGGCCCAGTCCTGTCCTGGTTCACCTCTTACCTTACTCACCGTTCCTTCTCTGTCACCACCTCTGGGTCTCTCTCCCCCCCATCCACCCTTCCAGTTGGGGTCCCTCAGGGCTCTGTTCTGGGCCCCTACTCTTCTCTCTATACACCTCCTCCCTGGGTGAACTCATCAGCTCCTTCGGCTTCAGCTACCACCTTTACGCTGACGACACTCAACTATACCTCTCCTCTCCTGATCTCTCTCCCTCCCTCCTCTCTAGGGTGTCCGCCTGCCTCTCTGCCATCTCCTCCTGGATGTCCTCTCGATTCCTCAAACTTAACCTTGCCAAAACTGAGCTCATAGTTTTTCCTCCCTCTCATACCCCATCCCCTTCTGACCTCTCCATCACTGTCGACAACACCTCTATCTCACCTGTCCCCCAACTTTGCTGCCTTGGTGTCATCCTCGACTCCTCTCTCTCCTTTGGCCCCCACATCCTCTCTCTTGCTAAATCCTGCCGCTTCCAGCTGCGCAACATCGCTTGCATCCGGCCCTTCCTCTCCCAAGATGCCACCAAATGCCTTATCCACTCTCTGATCATCTCCCGCCTGGACTACTGCAACCTCCTCCTCACTGGCCTCCCCCACTCTCATCTCGATCCCCTTCGATCTGTCCTTAACGCTGCAGCTAGGCTTATTTTCCTCTCTCGCCGCTCCTCTTTTGTCTCCCCCCTCTACCTAGCCCTTCACTGGCTCCCATTCCCCTTCAGAATCCTCTTTAAGCTCCTCACACTCACCTACAAGGCCCTCGCCAACTCCACTGCGCCCTACATCTCCACCCTCCTCTCTATTCATGCTCCATCCCGCCCTCTCCGTTCTGCCTCTGACCGTCGCCTCTCTTCCCCCCTTATAACCTCCTCCCATGCGCGTATCCAAGACTTCGCCCGCGCTGCCCCCCTCCACTGGAACAAGGTCCCTCCCTCCATCAGAACTTCCCCTAATCTGTCCAGCTTCAAACGGGCCCTAAAAACCCACCTTTTTCTTAAAGCCTTTCTGTCTCCCACTTAACTTCCTACCTTATCTTCTGCCTCTGTCCCCCTACTCTCCCTCTCTCCCCTGCGTCTCTCTGTCTGTCCACCCCTCCCCTTAGATTGTACGCTCCTCTGAGCAGGGCCATCTCTCCTCCTGTTTCCACCACTTCTAACTCTGCTCTCCAGCTACTTAGCCCTCCTCCTCAAAGGTCCTCCACCCCACGTCCACTTTCGCTCCCTCCTCCCCCCTGGGGGTCTCCCTGTCTTCCGCGCCCCCCTTCTTGGGCCCCGTCGTTTTCGGATCCTCCCTCCCCTTTCCCCGCCCTCTCTAGCTGTGCATTGAGCGTACTGAGTTGCTGTGTTTACTGTACTGTGCTGTCTCCCATTGTATTGTGATTTTGTTTGTCTCTGTACGGCGCTGCGGATGCCTTGTAGCGCCTTATAAATAAATATTAATAATAATAATAATAATCCTCCTGACCCTACATAAGGATCACTCTGGCACCATTAGGGTGCCAGAGTATTAGATCTAACCAGCTCCAGGCACTAATGCTATCTCCTTGCGTTTGTTCTGACTCCACGGTTCCTGACTCGGCTTGTCCTGACACTGCTTCTGGATTCTTCTTTTGGCTCTTAATTTCCTCTCTTGTATTTGACTCCTGCCTGTCTGACCATTTATTTGGATACTCCTTGTGTACTTCACAGACCGCTCGGCTTGACCTCGGCTTCCCTAACAATCAGTTTACCTCCATCTATCGGCCTGGTTACCCTCCTGGAGAACCACCAACTTTGCGTCTCTCGCAGCTAAACCCAAACTCTCTTGCAGGGGTCCCTGAGGAAGACCCGAGGCGCGTTGGACTCTGTGCCTCCAGTTAGGCTGTGCTGATATCAGCAGGTAGCTCTACGTTTCTGACAGGAGCAGAGCATTGCTCAGTTGCCCAAGTGACATTTTCTTGTTAAATTGTGCTGTAGAAAATTTCCTATCATCATGATAGAAAATTTTCAATATCGCCCAATATTAATAAATAGACCCCTTAGACACATTCAACAATATGCATATGTATATCAGAGATACAGAACTCACACAGGTTATATAGTGTTCCTTTTCAATCAAATTAAATTAAGGATGTGATAGGTGTGTAAGTGGCAAGGAAACAACTTCTGAACTGAGAGGGGTTTAAATATACAATGGTGTTTAGGTGCTTCCCAGCAAAGGTACCAAGAGATAATAATACCATGGTTCCCATATTTTCTGAAATATTTTTACTGAATTATTCTGTAAACTAGAAATATATTCCATGCTAGATACAAACCACGTGTTTAATAATTCCTGGACGTCAAGGGCAGTTGCACCGTTTCCAATAATGAGTGATTAAAAGTTTAACCACACTCGTTATGTGAGACATTACTTAGTCAGTAGATTTTTTTATGTGTTCCATAGGGTTGCGTAGGAGGAATAAAAGTGGGTTCATATTTGGGCTCATTCCTGTGATGTCCGTGATTAAATAATGACCAATACCCAGAGAGCTACTACTTTGGACAAGGTCACCATATCGGTGGTAGTCAGTTTCACGGTACTGACTACCCCGACAGATGACAGCACGACATGAGGAGCCCGACTGAAGAGTAGTCCAACCTGCAAAAAGAAATACTTACCGGAATGCAGATGTGTTCAGATGACGACTCGCTGTGTTGCCGGCTCCCGAAAATGACGTCATCCTCCAGCGAGACTTGCCTTTAAGGCAGCGATGGAGGGGGCCGCCTGTCATTTATGACACGTAAGTACTATTTTCGGGGTTACGGGTGTTAGGGATATTAGGGTTAAGATTAGGGTTAACCCTAATGATCAACCTTAATATTCCTAAATGACAGGCGGCTTCCTCCATCGCCGCCTTAAAGACATCTGCATTCCCGTAAGTACTTCTTTTTGCAGGTTGGACTACTCTTCAGTCGGGCTCCTCATGTCGTGCTGTCATCTGTCGGGGTAGTCAGTATCGTAAATAGGTTCTACACCCCACCATATATGGTAGAACATGGTCTTTGGACCACAGAGGGCCTGATTTATGTTGGGACATAAGTCCGTTTGGGCAGCGTGTCTTGCGTGGAATAGCTGTAATCATGTCCAGAAACAGACCTTATGCCAATGAAAGTAATTGCACACATTTCATCCCTGAAGGCAAAAGACACTTGCGACTGCCTATGATTTGAGAGTCGGATAGAGGAGGAGTAGCGTAGAGTAGCCCATGTACAGTAAGGGCGTTCCTACGCGGATGTGGCTGGTTCAAGTCCTGGGTCATAAGAACATTTGTTTTCAGCCGTATAATTTGCACCCACTACAGGGCAGGTGTAAATCCCAACTGATAGTGATGACTAACATGGCATAGACGGCTATCACAGAACAACTGTATGCAACTAAGACAGATTATAAAAAGCATTATATGTACAGTACGCATTGAAACCATCTTTATTCATTTAATGTAAAAATATGAAAATTAATATATATATAACTGATTACACTGATAACAGTGGTTATTTTGTTTTATGATCAAATGATATAGTTTTATGCATTCAAATGTGAACTTTTATTTGTTGCGTATGCTGCGTCTGTTCTGTGTACAGTGAGTACTGTTTAGGCAGAGGGTACGAGATTCAAATTGAAACATGTCTTGAAATTTGAATACTTTTAGAAGTACACACAAGTTCCATTGCTCTTTTTAAAATTCAACGTGCAAGCTGTATTTGGACACGAGTCATACCCAGAGTCTCTAGCATTGGTCAGATACATTTGGGGAAATGCGATGCAAATATTCTGAGACGAGACCACTTATGGAACATTTAAATCCCTTGAGTCTAATTGTATCCCTAATCTCCATATCTAATAGTCTCCCTAAATTTGTTTCCCTAGCAGATTTGTGTTTCCAGCTGTTTTTCCATTTGGTGCCAGATGTGTATGATATAGAAGAGAAATTGTATCTCTATTATTAGGGTAATAAGTGCAAGTTCTCTTGATTGGTCATAATTTTCTCATGGACTGTTCATTTAAAATGTAAAATACAAAGTGTTGGATTTTTAGGTATTTGGTAAAATTTTAGTGTTTGGAAATGTATATTTTTCCCCATAGTCTGCAGAAGTCCAAACTCTCCAAG
Source organism: Mixophyes fleayi (assembly GCF_038048845.1). Taxonomy (NCBI): domain Eukaryota; kingdom Metazoa; phylum Chordata; class Amphibia; order Anura; family Limnodynastidae; genus Mixophyes; species Mixophyes fleayi. The sequence goes on from NC_134409.1 coordinate 37,927,021, forward strand.
TTGCAGATTTAGCAAACCTAGTAAAAAAAGAGAAGGGAAGGGATTGCTCATAGCAATCAATCAGGTTCTAGCTATCATTTTCTAGAATGCACTACACAGATTACAGCTAGAACCTGATTAGTTGTTATGGGCAACACCTCCACTTTTCCTTTCTAGAAGATTGGATAAATCTACCCCTAGGTGATGAAGTTGTGTGACCCCATTCTCAATCCATATTTTAGCCATTTCTTGGTAAGACAAAAGTGTGATCCCTTAGATGTGGTATCAATGGAAAGGGCTGCTCTGATAGAGGGAGATTACAGTTCAGTCTATCCTAAATCTTCAAATTAAGGGCTACAGCAGGAATTTGCATTGTGGTTATTGGTCTAAGCTTCTTGGGAAGCCATGGGATGTATTACAGGGAGTTATTTTGCAAAAAAAAAGAGCATTCTCAGTGTCTGCCCATCTGATTGCATTGTGTGTAGTATGCCAAGCTAAAAGACAGCGAAATCGAGTAATATTATACCATCTTTGGAACAAGGAGAAACCCATGCCGCCCAATACCCATGATTTAGCCAGCATTGATATTTTTAGACTTGGTCTCCTATTGACCCAGATAACTTTAACACATGTCTTTTGAGGGCTATCTCTTGATTGGACACATCGATCAGGAGGTTCTGAAATAAACATATGAAATGCGGTAGCTGAAGGATCTGGCAGAGACGCAGGCTGCATCATCAGTCCATGGTGCCACAATGTATCTAAGGGTCATCATTAATGTGAATTCAGATTGTTTTCTTGGTGATCAGGTAGTTTCATCATTGGATTCAGCTGTTTAATTGTTTAATATTTGCATCTTAGACACAGTTGTCAATCATTGTTTAGGCTGCTGCAATTGGATACCTGTTCTTTAAAAGGCTTCTTTTTCCTTCTTCCTGTGCTGATTATAGTTTATCTCTACTGGTGTGTCTTGTGGGTAAATGTATCCAGCTGCGAGTTTGTGGCAGGTTTGAAAAAGGGGAGACGTTGCCTATAGCAACCAATCAGATTATAGCTATTATTTTGTAGAATGTACTAAATAAATAACTAGAATCTGATTGGTTGCTATAGGTAACATCTCCAATTTTGAAACCCACCATAAACTTGCAGCTTGATACATCTACTCCCTGTTCTCTATAGTCCCGTTAGGATATTTTGGATTTTGACATTAGCTTGGATTTTTTGTTTTTGCTCGTACTCTGCCTGAACTGACCTTTGAAATGCATTTAAATCTTGCCTGAACTCAGCCTGCTGTGACCGTTAAACTTTTTCTAGAACTCTGCCTGCCCTAACTTCAATTTTGGATTGGACTTCCATTGTACACCATTCTTTCTGGACATTTCCTAGACACTGGTGCTTGATCTCCTTGGTCCTCCTAGTGTCATGTTCTACCCTCTACCATACATGTCAATCTAAGCATGCACTAGCTAGAGCTTTAAACCTTGGGGCACCCAAGTATTGGTGAGGAACTCATGCTCTATAAGAACGGTGACTGCTATAGGTGAAGACCACTACAAACAGGTTCTGTAGGTCTTAAAGAAAACATACCAGTATTATAACAAGAGCACATTCATCTTGATCACATTTCTTTTTACTGTCCATATTTGTTGCTTTACCCAGGCATTTAAATCGTGGTTCATTTTGGCAATGAGAGGTGTGAAATATGTTCTGAAAAGTTGTTCACAAGTCTTAGTAATTATTAACACTAGATATTTTATTACTTCATTTTTCCACTGGAAATTAAAGTATAGTTTGAAAAGATTTTGTATGTTCCAATAGGTGCAGTGGGATGATTTCAGATTTATTAGCATTTACCTTATATCCCGATTAAGTGCCAAAATCAAATATTGATCTTTGCAAAAATAGAGATCTGTAGTAATCAATGAAATTGAGCAATTATTAGAACAATTTGTGCGTTCTCTCTCTAGTTTATGGATGACAATGATCCTGCCTCGTGTCTGGTGAAGCAGTGCAATTTTTATTGAACAATTTATTTATTTAACATTCTACTGGCTGGAGGCATTAAATACCTGAATGCTCAAACCTATTTTTCAGGTGTTTGATATTTCACTGTATTCTCAGCAAATATTATTTGTAATTTTTCCAGGACAATTGTGACTTTCTTTTGTTTATATGTTGGAATTTTTTATTTTTTTTTGCAAGGAAAGGGTTAACTTTTGCCGACTCCAGCCCAGGGGCTGTCTCCAGTGTCAACATGTGATTCCCGCGGTCTCTTTACTCCTTGGGCTTTCATTGCTCTCTGTGTTTCTTCTTTGGCCAATGCGGCCTTTCTGAATTGCTGGAAGATTTCGCCTGATGACTTTATGGCCACAGGGGTGGTAATAGGAGCTTTTGAAAAACTTGCCCAGCATAAGGGGGTTTTCACCTTTGTTGTCTTGAGAAAAAAAATAAAAAATAAATTAGGATATGTAGACAGTGAAATAAATATATATATATATATATATATATATATATATATATATATATATATATATATATATATGTAACGACAACTGAGGAGTAATAGTGACAAGTTATGAGGAATGTGTGAGATTTCAATAGTTTATCTACAAAGAGAGATAACTATCCCCATCTATAACAAGTCAGAATGATGAGCGATACCTGATGCTGTAATTTACTGCATTGTACATCACATATCACCTTTTTTGTTTTTGTCAATTGTTCTATTTATTGGCTGGAGGGGGAATCTAATGAAACAGACGGTGCAGCAAGAACCCGCTGTATGCAATCATCTTCTGTGACCCACATGAAAAATAGATTGGTATGTTCTGTTATTATCTGTTCTTTGATTGGCTGGAGAATAAACCATGAAAAATGCATTTTACATGGTGGAAATAGCAGCAGCAAGCAGCTCCTTTTGGCAACAAGCTTCTATTTAAAAGTAAAAACTCATTGACACATGATGTGGTGAAGTTCCATCATAACACTTTTATGCTCACTCATAACTTGCTCTCTCTTATATTTGCTCATCACTCTACCCTTCACTTAATCACAGACAATACATTCTGCATCACACATTCATAGATTTGTTTGATCACGATAGATGATGGTGTTAGCGTTGGACAAATTATGAGGTTCAGTCTGCTCCCGATGCCTGACTCTGATAAATATTGATGTCTTTAAATGGACACTGTAGTCATAGATTATCCCCTGATGTCCTGTATATACTTCTGTGTAATATCGCACAGGATTGGCTCATTTGCACGGAGGACAATGACGTTTTACAATGTTCATACATATCAAGATCTAGTTGCTCAAAGAATTTCATGGGAACCAGTTTTGCAAAAACTATACGGGCTGAGTCATTAAGGAAGAGTAAATATTCTCCAGGACAAGCCATGTTACAATGCAAGGGGTGTAAATTAGTTTATTATTTTGCACGTAAGTTAAATACTGACTGTTTTTTCATATAGCACACAAATACTTGATAGTTTTATTTTTGCACTGAAATTTAAAGTTGATCTAGGACATGCCCTACCCCCAACTATGAATCTCTTCTCGTATTTTCAATTTACTTCCCCCACCAATGCAACATGGTTTTACCCAGGTGCAAAGATACTCTTTTTTTGTGCTTTGCTCTCCTTAATGGCTCAGGCCCTACAAGTTTAAATGAAAATACCTTGTCTGGTAGAGGCTTCACATTGCAATATCCTTGGCTGGATGGAATGCTGGATCCCAAAGGACTATTTTCTGCATCAGGTTTACGTGAACCGTTTGAGACAGGATCTAAAATAAAAAAAATAATTACTTAACTGGCTTTTTTTTATTTAACAAACCGTCAAGTAAAACTGACCACTAGATTATTTTCCTATTTGATTTTGAGAGTCTGATATGATGAACTGGTGATCCCTGCAGCCCTGTTAACTTAGAAAGGAGGAGAAGTAGGCTGGAAATACCGTATTTCCCCATGTATAAGACGCACCTTTTTCCCCAAAATTTTGGGTCTAATAACTGGGTGCGTCTTATACAGGGGTAGTAGCACTTACCCTGTCAGATGATTCCTCTGTCTGGTAAAGTCTTCTCTCTGTCTGATCCTGATGCTGGAAACCCAATTAAGGTCCTCTCTGCGATGTCCAGATGTCCTTTCAGGACCTTGACAAGGTCCTGAAAGGTCATCCGGACATCGCAGAGAGGACCTTAATCGGGTTTCCAGCATCAGGATCAGACAGAAGACTTTACCAGACAGAGGAAGCATCTGACAGGGTAAGTCAGAATTCACTATAGCGTTGTCTCTCCTCTGTATAAGCTGCACAAATACTCTGTGAAAAAATTGAGGATAATGTTTATCCTCAATTTTTTCACATGATTTATATAGGTGCGTCTTATACAGTGGAGCGTCCTATACATGGGGAAATACGGTACATATATTTTAAACATACATTTTGAGTCAGTGACAGATTAATTAATTAGTTGGTCATCACAAGAGCTTCATATCTGCCTGTAAGGTGTTGCTCAGCATATCTGGAGGTTGAATGCTTGAAAATAAATATATGATTACTAGAAATACAGGGAGTACGGTATATTGTTTAAACATCTGTCCAACTATGTGTTCTGATAGCCACCGACAGCAAGTAAAAAAAGTACATACTAGTGTGCACCACCCGAAATTCCACACAACCTCCAAAAAATGCGAAAAGGAGGTACAAAAAAAACACTTAACTAGAGTTTGAGGGTCAATTTCTATTTTAGTATTAAGATGATGCCACTTTTCAAGTCTCGTCCCCCGGATTCCAATTTCAACTCAGACAGATAGACTTGGTAAAGTAGACTTAAAGGACTAGAAAGTTATCTGAAAAAAGGCAATTTCTTGAATAGACCAAATTTCAGTCCTAAATGAAGGAAGTGACTCGAGTGATTTCAGAGAACACTATAGAGAAACGCTGCAGAGAACCAATAATATTGCAGCAGAAGGAATATCTGCATCAGAGATAGTTCAGAACATATAACCCCTTAAACTAGTAGATTATTTAAGGTGCCTTTTCCAATTCCTGGAGTAAAACACTGAATTCACCTTAGCTGGTAATCATACCTACAGCCTGAGAAATAAGTCATCACTGGGGCCTTGAGATGTCTACTAAGGACGCTCTCCTTTACCACAACAGAATGTACCTACAGATCAGTCTTTATCAACAACAGACACCTCACAGTCCCTTTATTGATCTCATATTGAACATCTTAGAAGTGTAACAAGACTCCCTAATTGATATATGAAATCCACAAAATCCTCACTTAAGATATTACTTGTTTTATTACCATTCACACCAATCTAAAGCTTCAAAGCCTGCTAAACGGAGGGACTCAACTTGACTGAAGCTCAACAAATTGAGAAGTCTTTGAAATAGACCAAACAAATATTTTACGGAGAGCAATACGGCCAACAGACTCCTAGGGGTAAATGTATCAAGCTGAGAGTTTTCAGGCGGGTTTGAAAAACCAATCAGATTTTAGCTGTCATTTATGTAGTACATTCTACAAAATGATAGCTAGAATCTGATTGGTTGCTATAGGCAACATCTCCACTTTTCAAACCCGCCGGAAAACTCTCAGCTTGATACATTTACCCCCTAGTGACTAAACTGAGATGCCTGTCTAGAAGTTATTCAATAAAAACTAACCAAGGCTCTCTCTCATATAAATCACTGGTATGGAAACCTTCGGAAACTATTACAAATTTCTAACTAAATCTCCCACATTCTAACCTTCATAAAATACACAACCAAACTTTAAAATATCTATTTCCATGTTCATTACCAAAAGTCTCCTATCTTTAACTTGATGGTTTTAACACCTCCATATGCCAATGGTGATATTAAGTCATCAAAACACTAAAACAAATTCTTTTAATTTTTGACTATAGACTAAATACTTGTTAATTAACCACGTGGGTATTGTACCCGAGAGATAGGCATGTCCCATTACCAGGAATACATTTAATTCATACTGCAAAAAAACGGAACAAATTTCCATGTTATTACTATGTCTGGACACGCAGAAAGCCTTTGACTGCATTGTGATGGCTGTTCACGTTTCATACTTTATAAAAGACATTGACTTCTCTGGCCTTTTTCTCATTGAGTATTGAGCATTAAGAACCTTCACTCAAGTCCAGAAGCATCCCTGGAAGTACCAGGCTCTTCCACTCAAAGTTCCTATAAAAATAGTATGACACAGAGTTCCCCTGTCTCCCTTTTATTTTATTATCCTTTGTGTGACACAGAGACACTATATAACTAGAGATATTTGTGCTGTGAGAGGAATCCTGACTACCCAGAGGAAACCCATGTAACCAAACTCCACAAGGATATATTACCCTGGTTGAAATAAAACCCCTGCCCCAGGGCTGTGCAGAAACAAAATTAACAAGTGTGCCACAGTCCTGCCCTTATACTTTTTGTTCACGTAATTGAGATTTAGTAATGTGACTTAACAGTACAGGGATCTAAAGGTATATGGCTTGAGAAGGAGGCAGGTAAGATGAAAGAAGCTTTAAAATATATTAAGGGTTTAAACTAGGTACAGGAGGAAAACATTCTAAAGGGGAAAATAAGTCTTAGAAGAACAGGACACTGAAACCGGAGGATTGTAGGTTTGAGAAAAAATTACATCACCAAAATGGTAACAGATAGGTGGTATAGCCTCCCCACAGAGATGGTATAGGCAAATACAATAGAGGAGTTTATTGTGGTAATCTGCTAGGCTTATGTTCAACCAGGGTGGTAATTATTGAATGAAAAAAAAAAAAAGATTGACTGCACTATGGAGCCCCCCTTTTTCTCTATAGATTGTGCTACCCATAGGAAACATTTTTGTTCTTCCTAACGCCCAATAAAACAAAGGAAGCCGCACACCTTCAAGGATTTTAGCACATTTTGTACACTAGGGGCCTGAGTCATTAAGCAGAGCAGGGCAAAAAAAAAAAAAGAGTAAATTTGATCCTGGACAAACCATGTTACAATACAAGGGGTGTAACTTAGTTTATTATTTTGCACATAAAGACAATGCTGGCATTTTTGTCATGAAGCACACAAATACTTGACAGCTCTATTTACCTCCCCCTTCAATACAGCATGGTTTTGCCAAGGTATAAACATATTTATATATAAGGTATGAACATATTTTAAAGTTAGGAGATTATTTTAACTCTGCTGATTAAGATTGGAGAGAAGATATAGGGGATTATGGTGGAAGGAAAGGGTAGACAATGGAACTGTACTGAATGGTGAGCTCTGTCTTCGGACTTACTAGCTCCATCATTGAAACTGGTAAAGTCACATGCCATGGTTAATCACCTAAAAATATAACTATATGAATGTGTGCCCCCACCCTCCCCAATAAATTTTGTTTTGTGTTGATCTACCTTTTTTTCCTATGCATTTGCGCAGTTTCTTCTAAGCTGGATGCTATTTGTCATTGCGTCGGTCTTGCCACTTAGCAAGGAGGTGTCAACAGGCTGTGTGTGTAGTCTGCTAGACTGAAGGGCTGCTGTTTATGACAACTGCACTGATTGATTAGAGGTAAAATATTTCTAGGATGTATAGGCCAAGAAATCTGTCATTTTTAAGAATTCATGCTGAATTGTGTGTGTAGTGGAAGTCATAAAATGCTGTTGAAAACCCCACAGCCCTCTTCTAGTTACCTCACAGGATAGGAGGGTTGAGTTGAAGATTCAAGTTTTTAGGTCACTATATGAAGATTTGACCAGTTTTCCAACCGCTCCCAGGTGCAGGTACACGAAACAAAGTGAGTTTTCAGGTTCTATATTTATTCCTTTTTATTTTAGAAAACTTTGTTTGCAATTTAATATTGTAGGTTATATTATCTTAAGCATTGGGTCAATTTTGCCATATTAAATTCCATTTAACGATGTTCTGCGTTTATGTTCTTAAATTTAAAATGCTCGATAGTTTGGTTAATAAAAGCACTACAAAACGGAAATACAGGGTATTGTCTGTTTAATGATAACTTTGGTTGATTTAACGTTAAGGGGACTTCCTCAAAGTGTGATCGCTGAAACCAAGCGTTGGTGGTGGCAGTTTTGGATGAACATTAAGTGTGTGAAATAAAAAAAACAAAAAAACCATCATTACTAGATAGACCAGATGAGGTTGCTGTATTTAACCGCTTGTCACACCTAAACACGTGAGACAAACGAGGGTGCGCGAGAGAGATAAATAAATATGCAGGCTGTTTAGGTGCCTGCTTTTAGCAGTGGTTCTACTGTTCTGTACACTAGCGGGATGTCTGTACACTGGCTGGATGTCTGCCCATTACACTACTTGCCAATATCACTGATTTTTTGTTTTGTTTCTTGGTTTTGTATTTTTTCAATATATAAGTACGTCTGGATAAAAGTAAAAGGACACTCCTTCATCCAGTATATACTTTACTCATAGCAACATAAGATCCAAGCTTATCAAACATCTGCAGAGAGCATATAATTATCCAAGCAAGGTTTTCCTTACGTAATGGTGAGAATGGGATCTCATCTGGAAATTCATCTGGATTTTGCAATAAGGATTTCCATGGATGGCCGACCAATGGGACTTGTTTAGAACAGGAAGGCATGGCAAAGGTGAAGTCTCTGGATATTGTAGTGTCAGTTAACTAAAAGGATATTAAAGTAAAATGCATTAAACAAAATTGAGGGTATTTATGCATTTCCAAATCAAGCTTTCCTCTAAAATTGAAATATGATGTTTAAGCTGCGCACAGTGGTTTTTATTACCTATTTTAACTGCTCTAGTAAGCAAATATTATATCTGGAAACCTTAACATACCATGATACCAACATTATACATTTTAGAAGTTAATCTAAAATCAGGGATTGTGTAACAAACTTGAGACACTGGTTCAAATATCAGTGACAGCTTTTTGTGATGACTTTGTCCTTGTGACCCAGGCACCAAACATTCATTAAAAGCTGAACTGGTAAGGAAGCTACAAGTTGAATGATAATGTTCAAAGGTTCTCTTTTTTTAAGCAGGTTTTATATTAAAACCGCGTAGACTCCTTGGCAAAAATAATTTAACCCTTCGCCAGGCAAGCTTTTGCTGATATACGGAAACGTGAGGTCACATAGTAAAAATAGATAACAGATAATAAACAGAGGATGTATTGCTGCGACAATAGTAATTAGCTTTCCTAGGCCTTTGCATCACTGTCAAAAGCCGGGTATCATACTGCTAGCTGTAGCTGTGTACTATACTAGCAGCTGTACTATAAAAGGGTGGGGGACCTTGTAACAATGAAAGAAACCCCGACAGTAGTATGTGCGACCTAAACACTCCGAAGCCAACATGCCCGACCGAGTTATAATTGCGACTGTTGCGTCTATGCGTTTCGCGCATAGACCCTGCTATGAAACATCTTTTTTTATTTTTTTATTTAACAGTCGCAATTATAACTCGGTCGGGCACGTCAGCTTCGGAGTGTTCAAGTCGCACATAAACTGTCAGGGTTTCTTTCATCGGGATAGTGAGTACCACAGCTATAAAACACTTATAGAAGTACAGAACACCCTGTATGGAAAGAGCCCTCTAACCAAAACATTTTTTACAACTGCTTGCTAATTATTAGGAGCCTATATAGAGATTTTTCTGTTTTTCAAAGAACATGTTTGCAGGCAGCTGAAGGTTAGAATTTACCTGGTCTTGTTTTACAAGAGGGACGTTCTCTTTTGGGTATGGCGTTTCTGCAAATAAAAGATAGAGATCATATTACTTATGTGCTAGAAACCTGCTATGCAGAAGGCTTCCAGATTGCCCATGAAATATTTCCCCATCTTCAGAATATATACACACAGTAAAAGATTAATTGCAGAAACTTTATTATGTACCGAGAAGCTATTCCATGTACTTAATAATCTGTGGTTTCCTCCCAGAATGACATGGCTACAAATTCAAACGCAGGCATCTTGAGCAATTGATTTGGGTTTTTAAATGGCTTGTATTAAAATATGCCACTTAATGAAAAAGAACCTCAACAATATGTTAAATGTGCATCAGCATAAATAGTTTGTCATGTATTTATAGAGCATTCCCATTTAATACTTCTGAATGCAGGCAACGACAAGCAGACAAGCAAAGGCTTCCTTGAAACTATGTCCATTCATTTTTGGACTATCAGTGTCAAAAAGTGCTTTAGTAGGCCCTGATGTCTTCCCTACCCTTACTTCCCCTATTGTGTATGTTCCTTATTTTGCTTTCATCCCAAAAAATTTCAAATAAAAATTTAATTTGTTTAAATGAAAAAAAAAAAGTGCTTTAGTAGTGAACATGTTAAATTATCAAAATTAAGGTAAGTGTCTAACGCGGTTAGCATCCGCAATGCTTTGTAGCCTGGGCATTAGGATGGAGTTTGAGCCCCACATGAACATATATTGGATGCATGCAAGTAGCACAGATGTAACCCATATTAGTTAAGTATATAGTTACATTAATTTGACAGTAGATTGGTTAGTGCTAATGACCAATTGATCGTTATGAGCTACAGCTTGTGTTATAAGTTTATTGTTTGTTTCTGATGCTGTATTTTATTTCATTGATATATTTACCTAGCAGCGATGAACCATAACATTATGATAGTGGACTGTTGACTAAAAATGTAAAATACATTTTCAACTGTGAAAATGAAAACCACAGACAAGCACAGGACAGGCGTCCCCACCAGATATACTGAATATATACTTACCAACTGTCACAGTTTACAGAGCGGTCTCTAAGAAGTGACAGCTTTTAAATATAGAGGCATTTCCAGTCTATGAACTGCATGAGTAAACATTTATTACAGGTTTTTAAATAAATTATAGTAGTTATGCTTCATGGTCAAGGTCTCCTGTGTTTATACAATTTCCAGTTATTGTACTTGCTGGGAAATGTGGTAAACAGTTTTGTTGAAGTACCACAAAAGTTGGTAAAAAGACACAGACAGGCTGCCTTCCCTATCCCCAAGAATATCCCATTGTTTGCTCCTGTAATCTGTCTCAAAATTACATTATAAGCATTGATGACATTATATACTTAAATCCTACATAAATAAGATCTTAGAATATGCACAGATATCTAATATAGATAGATATCTAATATAGATAAATAGATATTTTGAAAAACAAGTGGCATAAAATATATGTCAAATATAACCTTTTATTTGGCAAGTAGTGATGTCACCACTTATATTTGGAGAGTAATGGTGTTACTAGAGTCACATGACTAGGCTGTGCATCCAGGGGCAAACCCCCTCGTTTTGCCTATGGCATCCTAACATAGAACACTTTCAGAAGGTCAATGAAGGTAATGCACAACTGGACAGGAGAATCTCCTCACACAAACCAGTTGCTTGGTTTCAAACTAAAACTTGTGTATCATAAAGGAATAATGTACCCGGTTTACTGTAAAATAAAAAAGGATATTAGAAGTCTGTTTCCTGTATAACCGCATTCTCCTTGTGCTTTTATATAGTCATGGGACTGGCATTTGTTACATAGATACACAGTGGTTGAAGGGGAAATTTAGAAGTGGCTGTATGAAAAATATAATGGGAATGTAAGTGACTGGAATGTGATAGTATTACATTGAAGGCAGTAGGAGAAGTGGCGGTATGACATACCACCGGATACACCCCCACTTCCACCACTGTATATATAGTAAGTGAATGGAATGGGATAACATTACAATTATAGATGCTCGGGCTTGGTTCTGAAAACCAAACCCACCCGAACCTAGGGGATCCGAGTAGGCTCGCGAGCCGACTCCGTACTTTTGCGCGTCCTCAGATCTGAATCGAGTCAAAACATCATTGCTGGGTTGTTGGATCTCATGGGTTTTGGATTTCATAAGTACCTCCCTCCCCAGGAGATCCAGTGCCATGGCTTATACAGAAACAGGAGGGGTAGCAGTGTTCTTGTCACTCTCCAGTGCCTTTGCTCATACAGAAACAGAAGGGGTAGTAGTGTTCTTGTCACTTGACAAAAACTGACTGGAAATTAATGTTAAGGTTAATAATAATGTGGGAACAAAAAATAAATGAATAAATAAAAAAAAAGCCAAATTATGTGATTTTAGCAAAAAAAATAAAAAAATAGGGGATTTTAGAAAAAAAAAATAGGGATCCAAAACCAAGACTTGCGAGGGCGGTTTTGCCAAGACCAAAGCCAAAACACAAAGTTAATCCAGATCCACAACCAAAATCAAAACACAGGGGTCAGTGAATATCTATAATTACAATAATGTCAGATGGCAATAGGAGAAGTGGCAGTAGAACATACCACAGTATATACATATAAATGGTTAAAGGCTATTTACAAAAAATGTGCCGATAAGAATGATTTTCTATCACCTTAAATCTATTTACAAATCTCGCAGAGAAAGCTGAGGAATACTGAGCTTGCCCCAAGCAGTAAGGGTTAACTTATCTCTTCACACTGACCGCATGAAGTGCTATACGTATGTGTCACCTGGAGAGCCAGTTCTCGGATGCCCTGTTGAAATGAAATGAAAGGCACTGAAAGCCCTAGTCTGGGTTAATTTTGATATATTCCTTTTTGTTTTTTTACAATCATTGGAAAAAAAATGTTTTATTTACAGTTTTATTGTTACTTCTGTTGTCTCCATCCTGAGATGGCGATAACAGATGAAGACTTGCTGCAGTACCTGTTAAATAGGTTTCCCTCATGCAAAGCTGTCGCTGGTGAGACCTGGTGAATCTTATCGCCAGCAGAGGCTACCATCGGCTGTGGCACCTCTATTGCCAGCGGTGACCCTTTGATTCATAAGGTGAAGCACTGTCTCCAGCGAAAGCACCAGTTTTTGCCAGAGACAGGGTGGCCACCAGTTCTTACAGGGCAAAGTAAAAATGTAACTGGTAGGGCCCCCTCCTACCTTCTCTCACCCCATCCACATTTTTAAGTGATCCTCTAACCAACATTTGTCTCCCCCCTTTCTCTTCAGTCACCCCACGGATTAAGACAATGTAGGCCCCTGGGCTAAGGGTACTGTAATTGTAAAGGCCCCCGACCCCCTGCATCAAATTCATCTCCAAACCCCCAGACACGATACCCCCCCTCAGCCCCAATGTATCACCTCCGATTCTCCTCCCTCTAAATACATAGAAAAACAGCACTTACCTGGTCCATTCCTCTTGCCTGCAGGCTCCGGGTGGCATTACTGAGCGGGTGTGGTGGGCAACGTGCTGCTTGCGAGAGTATAATAGTCTCACGAGACATCTTCAGTAAGCAGCATGCTGCGCCCGTACTGACAACGGGGCAGCTACCAGCAACAGATTCGCTGTTAGCTGCACCTGTCTAACTTGAATGAATGAGAGGCAATGGCAGTCACTGCCATTACCTCCCCTTCATTCACTGCCCCTGACTGTCACAGATAGGGGCAGAGCCGCCCCCAATCCGATTATGTTAATCTGGCTCTGCCCCCCATCCCTGGTCCTATCTATCCCCTGCAGTAGTTTACTTACCGCTCTACTACTTCTTGCTGGCTCCTTTCGGCTCCTCTCCATTGCCATCTTTGTGACGTTATTAATTACATGACATCCTTGATGCTGCAGGGAGCCTTCTGCCTTGTTCTATCAGTAAGCCATCGCTCTCTCTATGCACCTGGGGGCCTTGAACTGGAGCAATTGGTGACAACCTTGAGGCTCCTACATATTGGGAGTGGAGGTGGACGTGCTGTCTGCAAAGGGGCCCGCTGCCGCATTCTTTAAATCAGCACAGATTCAACACCCCACCCATGGGCGCACGCAGGGGGGGTGTCTGGGTCTCCAGAAACCCCTCCCCTCCGCTAAAAAAAGTGCCCTACATAGCGGCACTGTACTACACAGCAGCCGCGGCGCTGTCAAAGAAGTGTCTGCGGCGGTGCTGTATAAAGCACTGCTGCGGACTCTTCTTTGACAGCGTTGTGGCTGCTGTATAGTACAGTGCTGCCGAAACGGAGCTGCAGCGCATGCGCGGCAGCTCTCTCGCCTTTTGTTTGGGGGGGGGGGAGTGGAGGGGAAACACCCCCTTAAAAATCCTCCATGCGCCCCTGCCACCCCTCACATCTCAGGAGCAACTGCTGTACTCCCTGTACCCCCTGATTGCAGCCCTGGCTGGGGATGGAGCTTTTCCCCCTTCAATAAATAGACAAACACGTTTTATAAATAGTTTTCCATCTGTCTCTGCAGTATTAATGGCAGGCAGTGCAACAAATAAGCAAATGTTACATTTTCCATGAACAAATAAACTTAACGTTTGCTATTTATTAGGCAGAAATATTCTCTTGGCTCGCATAATGACTGTGCCATACATCAGTGTATCAAAATTAATTGCATTCCAGGGCAGACGTTTGCACAGTGGAAAACAAATAAATTATTCAATTTTACCCAAAACAGTTATATATTTTTGTGACATTTTAAATAACACTGAGACGCATTTTCCTCCAGCAAGCGAAGGCGCTGACAGCAGTCGTGATGAAGAAAAGCAAAAGCAGACACAGCGCAAATTAATAGGGTCAGGCTTGATATAAATTGAGAGGTAAAATTGGAAAGTGAACCCACAATCAGATTTTTATTATCGGTTTGTAATTTGCACATAGAGAATTTTGTCAGCTATTCAATAGACCACAATGTGCAGAAAAAAGTGCAGTCATATAGTCTGACTAGGAGAATGCTAAATAGACAGGGCCGGATTAACCATAGGGCTAACTGGGCTACAGCCCAGGGGCCTATGGCATCCAGGGGGCCCTTGAAAGTGCTCAGCAGCAGTATTGATCGGTCGGGGGCGCCCCTGGTGTGATCAGTGCTGCTGAGCACTTTCCCTGCAGTCCTTCTCCGGCGCGCTGTAGTCTCCTTACTGAGGAGATCTCGTGAGTCTCACTCTCACGAGATCTCCTCAGTAAAGAGAGCACAGCGCGCCGGAGAAGGAGGTAAGTGCCGGTGGAAAGGCGCGCGGGCAGCTCGGGCAGCTCCGATCACGGGGGGGGGGGGGCCCTCACGGGGGAATGGAGGCCCCCTTAGCCCAGGGGCCTCCATTCCCTTAATCCGGCCCTGTAAATAGATTATACTAGAATATACAATTATGTGTAAAAGTCAGATGTTGAATAATGTCTACATGTCAATAAGGTGCAGTGTATACTACTCCACAGGGGGTCAATGACTCTACTAGATCTGATGCTGCGGTCTGCAAGAATCTTAACATGTCATAAATACACATAAATTTACATGAATCTGCAGTTCCCAGTGCCGGCAGAAGTGTCAACTGCACTTGGATGCAGCTAGCATGAATATAGCTACAAACAGGGCCGCCAAAAGGAATCTGGGGCCCCAGTACAGTAAGTTATTGCGCCCCTCCATACATAGAAGAGCAGGGAAAGGGCAGTGTGGCTGTGGCGTTGCCAAAGAGACGTGGTCACAGTGTTGGGGGCGTGGTCAACATGGGACATGGCTGTGCCTCTTTATACAGCACATATTATGTATTAAAACGGTGTTGCTCTCACCTACCTGATATTGCAGCTTTCACAACTTTGTACTGGATCTTGTATGGATCCTGGAATGTTGGCAGGAGGGGGCTGGCAAATTTTAGCCCAGGGGGCCAAGACTCGACTCAGCAGCCTAAAGGGTAAAAAAAAAAAAAAAAAAAAAAAAAAAAAAGACGCAGGTGGCCCAGTGACCCAGCTATAACACAGGCCCGGGGGGCTGATGCCCCCTGCCCAGCCCATTTATCACACCCTCTCCAGACACATCACGCCACACCCCCCAGACACATTATGACCCCCTTCCCCTTACCTGTACTGTGTTGGTGCAGAGTGGAAACTATTAGTCGCGTAAGATTATGAAATCTTGCACTCTGCAGGCTGTCCAGGGACTGGGAGCAGATGACAGCTCCCTTCCCCTAACCAAACCCGTACACCCCCCACTCCCTCCACCAGGTGTGTGCGCCACCTTATGTGTAAATATACCTAGCTGCTTCAGGTGAAGACCGGGCCCCCCAGGCATGTCGGGGCCCCCGGTATTATGTACAGCTCCCCTCCTCGGTGCGCCTGACTATAGATCATTACAGTAAACGAGACCTTTGTATGCATTTATAGGATGCACGTGAAATGTAGAATGTACCATTTAGGTGCATCCTACGGTTTAGCACTTATGGAGGTCACATTTGCCATAAGAACCAATAAACGCTGTAGACTGCCAGCTGTGTCCACAGCAGAATGGGTGCATCCAACTGCCTTGATGTAAAACACTCTTGCGCATCAGTGGGTATGATGACTTAGAGTCTAATGGAGACAAATCATCCCCTATTTCAGGCCTCAGTTTCTGTAAAACATTGCAGAGGGAGATTTAGGGTTGAATGTAAACTTGTCTGTTTGTCTATGCACAAACAAACATCTGAGCACTTCCGGTTCCACTACTGTCAGAGCTGGATTAAGGTTCTGGGGGGCCCGGGGCACTTACGACAGGGGGGCCCCCTATTGTGTAATATGGTCTTCATTTTAGACAAATAAACAGGCAATACTGTGTGCACTACTGTTAGGTGCGCCCAGCTCTGCCATCACAGCATAAGAGTGTGAATTAATACATACCTCCCAACTGTCCTTGTAGTCAGACCAAATCCTGACTAAGTGAGACAGTGACCCACATTCTGGACTGTCCCACTATAATGAGGACAGTTGGAAGATGGTCCTGCTCTCTCCTACCTGCTCTTGTCACTTTTCACCACTTGTGGTTGCTGGTGTCTTAAGCTCAGTTGCTGCTTGTGTAGATTCTGTGATGTCGGGGCCCTGTTTTGAAAAACAAAAGGTAAAAAAGGGACATAAACTTTAGGAATCCCCAAACAGTCCTGTTAATAAATCAATAGCAACCCCTTTAATAATTAGCCCTCCTTCCCAAAATCAGTCCCATGTTCAATTAATAGCCCCAAACCACCTCATCTTAAATTAATAGGACCCAATATTAAATTAAATTGCCCCACCATCACCCCACAAATAAAATCGCACTCATTAAATAATGAGCCCCCACCAGCACTCCGCCATTAAATAGCCTACCTCCCACACTATATTAAGAACCCTCTTCCCTTACATATATTAACATACCGCCCCCATGCACACTTTATATATATACTGCCCCCCCACACTCACATACTATAGTTTATATACTACACACACACACACACACACACACACTCAATATCTACACACACTATATTTATGTACATTACTCATTCTTACAAACACATTCCCTTCCCCCCCCAGATCTTAACTTACCTTATGCCTGACAGGCAGGGCAGCTCTTCTCTGCTCCTCCTCACACTGTCATCTACACGGCAGCTACGGAAGCCCTGAACACTCAAAAAAAAAAAGAAGCAAAAGCTTTACTTGTGCTGATAGTGCCGACAGAGCACTTACACTCGGAACCCTGTGCTGCCGACATTTGGGGGCAGCAACACACCTGGTCCGGGGGGCCCCCTGAGAGAGGGTGGCCAGGGGCACTTGCCCCCTGTGCCCCCCCCCTTAATCCGGCCCTGACTACTGTATGTTGAGTTATACACCTCTTAATATCGACGCATCCATAAATCTAGTGTACAGATGCATCAGGTGCAATCAGTCATTTTACCAACTCGAAAACTACATAGTCCGGTGTAGGCGCAGAACTTGTGATTTTTAAGGAATGTATTTCAAAGAGACAAAAATAAGATGCATCTCAAAGGGGAGTGCTGACCTCGCATCTGCTCTTACTGCATCGTACATGAATCCCGCTATCTGCCTCTCTAAGATAGTTTGATTTACTTTTCCTTGCAAATCATTCTTCCTCTGCTAAAACACTTTGTCAGTCTCTACATTGGTTGCCCGTTTTTTACCAAATCCAATATAAAAAATACTTTTACTAACCTACAAGGCCATCAACAATGCTACACCAACATACATCTCATAACTTGTGCAAAAATATCTTCCAACTCAACATCTCCGTTCTGCACAAGATCTGCGTCTCTCGTCCACTCTTATTACATCCTCCCATTCCCGTTTACAGGACTTCTTCTTCTGCCCACATATGCACCAATGCAGACTAGGCCGTATCTGGCACTTGCGCCTCCTTACGACTGGAGAGGCAGAACGCGGGGAGGAAAGGGGCAGTCTAACGTATGCAGAGTACAGTAAGGACGTATTCAGGCAATTGCAGCTGATGACTTGGAGTAAACGGGGTGCATATGCTGCCGATGCAGAGTTGTTGCGCTATTTTGTCATACACTGTTTTGTAGCGTAATTTACAATCATTTTGCATCCAACTATGTATCCTGGGGTCTTCTACAATATGGTTAGTAATGCACTGCCTGGTGATCATCCTGATTTACCTACCCCTGCAGGGGCGCACGCAGGATTTTTAAGGGGGGGGGTTTCCCCCCCACCCAAAAAGAAAATAAGCGAGAGAGCTGTTTCGGCAGCACTGTACTATACAGCAGCCGCGGCGCTGTCAAAGACGCTTCTTTGACAGCGCCGCGGCTGCTATATAGTACAGTGCCGCTAGGTAGGGGCACTTCTTTAGCGGAGGGGAGGGGTTTCTGGAGACCCAGAAACACCCCCCTGCGTGCACCACTGCCCTGCTGATATGATTCAGATTCCTCCTAGCGTAACAGTTAAATCATTTATGTATTAAAAAAGTAATTTTAAAAAGGTTGTCTGTATCCTTGCCCCAAGGTAGATCATATTAAAGATAAAATAACTGAAAGCTGCAATTTAGGATATCACATAAAAGACCAGAAGAGAATAAAACTGAACAGCTTAGTTAACAGCACCATCTAGGGACCCTAAAATGCCGAACACGGAACAGTATTACAAACCCATACACACAATCATTATAAAACTGGGTTTTCTGCCAAATATTTTTCAGGTTACAATAGAGGTTTTCTTAGATTTCAAATTAAATAATTTCAGTGATGGCAAGCTTGAGACCATCTTGATGTCAGATCCTGAAAAATAGTAGAATCTACAAAAAACACATTTTAGTCTTAAAATAAAGAATACAACAGGTGAAAAATAGAACATAAATAAAAATAAAGGACACCAATATGTTGATTGCATCTAAGTTTAATAATAAAAACAATCATAAACACTTTAATGAAGGAGGCCAACAATTAATGATTAACATAATGCACCCAACATGTTCGCCAATAGAACAAAAAATGAAATTACAAAATGATATAGCAACTAAAATTTTAACATAAACCAAATAGAATATACTCAAAAGCTTGGAATGACATTGAAAAAAAAGAAATGGCCTAACAAGATGGGACATTTCATAATGCCTATTTTATAAGCTAGGGGTTACAATGTGATATTTTGAATTAGTTAATGCACTCTTAAGCAAACTGTATCTCTCAAACTGGGCCTCGTTGTCCTAACACCGCTCAATAGTCAAAAGGTTGTCGCCAAGTTATTATAAATAAACAAATATATATATATATATATATATATATATATAT
Organism: Mixophyes fleayi; assembly: GCF_038048845.1. Lineage (NCBI taxonomy): Eukaryota > Metazoa > Chordata > Amphibia > Anura > Limnodynastidae > Mixophyes > Mixophyes fleayi. Next base: position 37,946,516 of record NC_134409.1, read on the forward strand.
ATATATATATATATATATATATATATATATTATCCCATTTTACTAAAGATGAAATATGTTTGGCAGCTTGGTGTTGATCTACATTTGCTATGACACAGTCAAAACCAATTATTCTAAGCAGTTTTAATGCAGAAGGGGTGAAACAGAGGTATACTTATGGGTATGTAGATTTAGTTTTTTCTGCTGTACGTGGAATCTGTATGAAATCACTAGCAGTGGAATTAGGTTTTAAACAGTTTTACAGAAAAACTTTATATACCAAAATATTTATTTATTGTGGTTTACAAAAAGGAGGAGAATTGTCCCAAACATCATTTAACCTGCCCAGTCTTGTGAGAGCAAGTCATGTTATATAATAGGAGTGGGCTTAAAGCAAATGCTCTTGGGCTGTAAATAGCAGATTTTGACCCTTTGGCCAAGTACCCATTGGTGTTGTGTTTTTACTGTTACAAAATACTAACACAAGTGATAAAGCATTGTGAGGATGCTTTTAGTAGCATCTGGAATTCACATAAAAGTTCCAGAATAGGTTTATCCACAGTAAACACATGTGGATAGAACAGGATGGGTTCCAAAAACTAACGCTGGCAAAACACCTGTAACGGTGGCAACGGATACTGGGACACTAGAGACAACGGTTTCTACTGTTCTAGGTATCTACATGCATTTTATTAGCATTAAAAACACTAGTAAATCACATGTATTTAACGCCAGTTTGCATGTATTATGCAATAACACAGAAGCTTAGTCCTAGGTTCAAGTTGAACTTCTGAGAAATGTTATCTTTAGTTGGAAAGTATGAATTGCAATCGCCTAATGGCTATGTACGCAGAGGTTTACCAAACATGCACTTGTACATTATGGTCCAGAGAGTGAAATATAGTTAACATCAGAAAAGAAAATCTGGTTTACCAACTCATAACCGGCATGAAAAGTATATACTGAGATTTCATTTAAGCCTTTCCCAAGTCCCATTTTAGATAGATCAGCTCATTGCCTACTAAATAAAGCCAGGTTGTCATCTAACCTGAGTCAGAGTCACTGCTATCAGAGGAGCTGGAATCACTGCTGCTGTCAGAGGTGGAGGAGGAACTGCTGCTGCTCTCACTCAGACGACTTGGACCTCCAATCACCTGTGGGACGGCAGCCGATTCATCTGCAGGACAAGCAACAAACAATTGGAAAGTTGATACACAACTCACTGTGTAGAGATTAAACATTATACTAACATACCATTTGGAGTATCTGAAATTTTAAAAAAGGTGCAGCACATGTGCTCGGGGCCGCCACCGCGTCCCCCCAGGTGCAGCACATGTGCTCGGGGCCGCCACCGCGTCCCCCCAGGTGCAGCACATGTGCTCGGGGCCGCCACCGCGTCCCCCCAGGTGCAGCACATGTGCTCGGGGCCGCCACCGCATCCCCCCAGGTGCAGCACATGTGCTCGGGGCCGCCACCGCGTCCCCCCAGGTGCAGCACATGTGCTCGGGGCCGCCACCGCATCCCCCCAGGTGCAGCACATGTGCTCGGGCCGCCACCGCATCCCCCCAGGTGCAGCACTTGTGCTCGGGGCCGCCACCGCATCCCCCCAGGTGCAGCACATGTGCTCGGGGCCGCCACCGCGTCCCCCCAGGTGCAGCACATGTGCTCGGGCCGCCACCGCATCCCCCCAGGTGCAGCACATGTGCTCGGGGCCGCCACCGCATCCCCCCAGGTGCAGCACTTGTGCTCGGGGCAGCCGCCGCATCCCCACCTCCTAGGTGCAGCACATGTGCTCAGGGCCGCCGCACCCCCCCCCCACCCCCCCTACCCCCCCTAGGTGCAGCACTTGTGCTCGGGGTCAGTGATTGGAGCTTAAAAGTTAATATGGACAATTATGACTGTTGGGTCTATTTCTCCCTCAAATTAATTTCTGCAATAATTAATTTCCCTACCATACAACCAATGCATTCAATTTCCTGCAAAATCAATTGATAATTTGTGAACTGTTGAGATGCTATTAAAATAGATTTGGCAGCTTCCATCGGCTTTAAATTTATTGGTTTCTGCAACTTTTACCGAATACATATCCTCTGTTTGTGTGCTTTTCAGCAAGTCCTTTATATAACGCTCAGGCACATGCTAATGTCTGCCCTTGGGCACTGCTGTGGGCATTGGCACAAATGCATCCCCAGATTAGTTCTGGGTCTTCCAAGAGCAACAATAAAAAACACACACAAAAACAAACTGCAGTATGCAGGGCCATCTTTTCCATTGGGCACAATGGGCAGCTGCCCGGAGGCCCTATGTGCAAGGGGGCCCCATAGGCACGGCTCTTAATGAGAATAAATAATCCTGCAAAAGAAAAAAACCTGCAAAAAAAAACCTACAAGGGTCACTGAGCAAGTACATCTATCTATCTTTATCTGTATATATCTATATCTGTATACATCTATATATCTATATCTATATCTAGGGGCCCCGGTGCACTGCTTTGCCCGCGGGCCCATAATGTTGTTAAGATGGCCCTGGCAGTATGATTAGATGATACAATAATCTTGGTGAAATACAAAGAAGGCCAGAAAGTCACAAATGAGCAGGTAGAAAAACAAAATTAACATTTTCTGAAGGTGGAAAACCCAACTTAAATTCAATTCCCTATGGAACAAGGATAAATAACAACTTGACCTAGTAGACAAATTGAGTTGCATCTCTCACAAACAGACCTTTTTGTTAGTTTAGCACCTAGATCACCATTTTGTATTTTTAAAAGTACGTATTAATGAGACAAAGCTCTGATAGACCAGCGCTTACAGTATGTCACATGCTTCTTTCTTTACATTTTGTTTAACGCATAAATAGAAACAGGTAAAATGTATGAACTTTGTTTTATATATTGGCGAGTTTGACATCACAATCTTCCTGCATCAGTACTAGGAGCAGTCCCACATCACTTCCCAGAGCAGCTTCCTCCAACATCAAATGCTGTCTCTGGCTTCCTGGTAGCCACCGTTCCTCATGTCATGCCAATGGTGCCCAGTTCTGAATCACACAAGTAGACCGGTCACTCTGCCTCCCATAAGATCACCACACTCCTCTCCTGCAATACTCTATACTGCTGTGATCATCCTACGATTGCATTGGCTACAACTGGTTGTTCAATCCTCATCAACTTCAAAATTGGGACATGCGTTTAACCAGGACACGAATACTGAATACAAAAAGCAGCTACAGTACTAGGCCTCCACAAAGACATAACACATACTAGTCAAGTAACTTAGAATTTTACAATTTAATTATCTGAAAGATAAGAAATAGCCACAAGCTGAACCAACCTGAGACTTTAGGTTTCTTGGCGGAGTTTAGTTGCCCACTGACATCTAGAAGTCTTTTCTCCAGCTCCTGTTTCTTTTCCTTTTTCAGCTGATCTTTCGATTTTGAGGACTTTTCAGCTGCAAATAAAATAAATAGGATTAATATTCGTTTAAATTCTCTCCTTTTCATAGAGAGGTCCTCTATCCATTGCACATACCATTTGATTTTATGGGTCTCTTTCGGAGACTAATCATGACATATCTTTCCAAGTGTCTCAAAGTTGATGGTTTCAAGGTCTCGAAATCTATTTCAATTTCCTGAGGATTGGAGTCCTTCAGAGACACCCCCCTAGACTGGAGGATATGGGCGATGCGACCCAGCTTATCTCCTGGCAGTTTGTTTATGTCCAAACTTAGCTGTCTCTTTTCATCATAACTTATAGGCTTGACGTGATCTTCATCGTCAGATACTGACGGCTTCTTTTTCTTCTTCTTCTTTGAATCGCTAAAACATAAAAGAAAACTTATAGATTGCAAGCCTTTCAGTTCTATATTTAGTAGACTTACATAAAACAACTGTGTTCTACTTTACACAAAGACCAAGGGGTACATTTATCAAGCTGCGGGTTTGAAAAAGTGGAGATGTTGCCTATAGCAACCAGATTCTACCTGTCATTTTGTAGAATGTACTAAATAAATGATAAATATAATCTGATTGGTAGCTATAGGCAACATCTCCACTTTTTCGAACCCGCAGCTTGATAAATTTAGCCCCAAGAGTGCATAAACATTTCCATCTTTTGGCTCTTTAAACAAACTATTTCATGTGGTGAATGAAGATCAAAAATATAATAGAAAACAAAAAAAATGTACAAGAGTTTTCATTCTACAAAAACATTTTCACTGAAAGTTTCCTAATGTGGTTTATGATGGGCACATGTGTTAATTTTGTTAGTCAGTTTGGATGATTCAGATCAAACTCCAAGGGGTAAATGTATCATACCCCGGTTTTCTCAACTCACGGGAGATCGGCGTCTTTGTAGCTTAAATTTAAAGCTGCGAAAACGCTGATCTCCCGCGAGTTGAGAAAACCGGGGTATGATACATTTACCCCCAAGTGTCCAAGAATCATGCCTGAGGGGGAGAGAGGGGTTCCCAGATCACAATAGATGACCAAGAATGTTTGAGCTCAGTGTGGATTTAAATCATTCTCTGACAAAAGTGCAGACAGTGGGTGACCACTGTCTATGGCAACACACCCACTAATGGGATCAGATTCAGTCTTTCAGCAATTAGGCCAATTATGTAAATCTGTGTAGCTACCTTTACATTTCTGAATGTACCATCTGTACAGAGCAAAATCTGGAGTGGGGGTGGAGAGAAAGAGAGATTGCGGCTTGTGACTGGTCCTCTCACTCACACACCCCCTCCACAGTCATTTAATGTTGGTTAACACAAACCAATTAAATGACTGAATGCATCAGCCCCAAATACTCCGGCCAGAGGTGGAGGGGCCACCTTAGGAAGATATTTTTATGGGTGGCAATGCCGCTTTAATAGGCCAATAGTTTATATCCTGTCGCAGTGTGTGTAAAAAAAATAAAATAAAATATTTATATATTATATATATATATATATATATATATCCCATCATTTAATTATATAGCGCCACTGATTGCGCAGCCCTGTACAGTGAACTCACTCACATCAGTCCCTGTCCCATTGGAGCTTACAATCTAAATCCTCTAACATACACACACACACACAGAGATACTAAGGGCAATTTAATAGCACCCGATTAAACTACCAGTATGTATTTGGAGTGTCCAAGGGAATAAACATATCCCATAAGAGGCTATCAACCGGAATGATTGCCTAAACTACACCCATATAACAGAAAAAACAGAAAGCACTGAGGAGTTCTGTGCCCATATGATCACAGAGTTATTTTATATAGGTCATGGAAATCTGGACACTCGTATGCTTTTTATATTGTCATGGAAATCAGTAGCGACTTCTAACATCCTAATAACGTACAGTTGAGGGCACATCATCCTACATGATACATAAGTATCCCTAATGAACACTAAAGTGATGACATCAAAACTCACTATTTGTTCAGATATTATTAACACACATTTATTATGACTTGTGTATTATACACAAAATAAGGCAAAAAAAATAAAGAAAAGAAAACAAATGTACCATTCGTAATATAATCTGGATGGACAAAGTGCAACTTACTTCAGTACAGATTTCTTCTTCATTTCCTTCCGTTTGTTTTATTTATTTTTTTATTTTGGAGAGCTTTCTTTTTAAGCTTCTTTTTCTTCTCCTTTAAGGTTTTATTTTTCTTGTCTTTCTTTGAATTTTAGTCGGAGGTCCTTCTACTAAAGCTTAAAGGTGCTCATGTACAACCAAGGCAGAAGTCTCCACCAGTGTATTTAGAACACACAATATAATGGTCACCTGGAGGTCTCTGTGATGCATAACAAACCAGTGACATCACAAAGACCTTCAAAAAGACCACTAAACCTATAATACAAGCTTGCAAAGGTGAAAGACAGGACTACGAATAACATTCACAAATATATACACTATGACCCTGATTCAATAAGGAAAGTTATACAAAAGTAAGCAAGTAAGGCAAAACCATGTTGCATTGGAGGGGGAGGTACATTTAAAATGTGATGGCAGATTTATAGTTGGGGTAGGACATGTCCTAGATCAACTTTAAATTTCAGTGTACAAATAAGCTATCAAATATTTGTGTGCTACATGAAAAAAAACAGTAATTACCTTATGTGCAAAATAAACTCATTTGCACCCCTTGCATTGTAACATGGTTTTGTCCAGACGACTTGAGTAAGAAAACATACTCAATATTTTGCTCAAATTTACTTAATGAATCAGGCTAAAAGTATTTTGACACCCGAACATCACACATACATATGGCTTGTTGAAAATCTCATTACAAAACCATGGGCATTAAAACCCAATGGCGGTGTGCTTTACACCACTCCGGTTGATGTTTGACATTGCGCATGGTGACCAGAGCCTTGTCTGGGGCTGGTCGGCCATGGAAACCCATGAAGCTCCCGTTTAATAGTTCTTGTGTTGACGTTGATTTCAGAGGCAGTTTGGAACACAGTAGTGAATGTTGTAAGACCATTGTTACGCACTATGTGATTCAGCAATCGGCGGTCCCGGTCTTTGAGCTTGTGTGGCCTACCTCTTTGTCACTGAGCTGCTGTTGCTCTTAGACATTTGGACTTCACAATAGCAGCATTTACAGATGACCAGGGCATCTCTAGCAGTGCAGAAATTTGACGAACTGACTTAAGGTGACAACCTAGGACACTGCCACATTGAAAGTCACCGAGCTCTTCAGTACGACCCATTCTACTGCTAATGTTAGACTATGGAGAGTACATGGCTGTATGCTTGTGTTTATGCACCCATTAGTAAAGGGTGTGTCTGAAATGGCCAAATCAACTAATTAGGTCCACATACTTTTGGCCATAGAGCACATGTAAAAGTGTAACAAGCTTACGAAAACCAAGAGATATTGAAGATAAAGCTTGTGATCGTTAGGCAATGTGCTGTATGTAGGGAAAAATGCCCATCAGTAATCACATTAAAGGACATTGCAGTCAGCCTCTGAGCCACCTTCTGCAGATAATTACGAATAGCAGAACTCAGCCCCAGAGTAAAGGTAAAACATCTTCAGTTCTGCCAACGTGCAGGAACAAATGATTAAAGTAAATATTAGTAGTTCTTAAAGGGAAATTGCACTTCAGATTTAATGTACACTTAAGAGCAAACAATTGGAGCATAATACAAAAGAACAAGTAATAAAAGGTTTGGAGGTGGTGAACATGAGAACAGTGAAAACCTATATGTGATAAATATTTCCCACAGTATATAAAAGTATACAAACACAACAGATTAAATCCACATATAGAACATCTTATATATAAAAATGTTTAAGACACCGTCAGAAGCGACTGTAGAACGAGGAACACCAGGATTTATGGTAGAGACAGTTATGTCCCACAGGTAGTTTGGGAAACAAAGATACAAAAAGGTGGAGAAAATGGGGGCTCAAGCTGCGGTGGACCTATGGCCATGCAGCTGTGTCAGAGGGGCAACAGAATATATGGTATTAATTTACAGAAGAGCTAATTGTCTGGCTTTTCCTTTGTTAGAGATACTTATTAACATGACAATATCGGATTGGACAGTGTACACTGCACTAGTATGAGGGATGCTTTCCAGTTCTTGCCTCAAGCAAGAAAAGGTTCAGGTGGGTAAAGTTAGCTTTATCAATTGTACTAGCCTTATACAATGAATTTATTTTGAACTCTGACAATGTATGAAAAGGTTTATAAGGTAGTTTTTCCGCCAAATTAAAGCCCGCATGCAATCCCTTTCCCCAGAACACAAGTTGACCTGCTCTTGTAGTAAGGCCAGTCGCTGGGCTCTCTCGTCTTCTGAAACTGAGGAGGAGCTGTCTGAGCAGCCTGTGCTGTCGCTGGAGGATGGCTTGTATCTACTGAGCGTGGCTTGTGGGTATGTGGCCTTATCAACAGGCTCATCTGGGATTTTGGCAAACATCATCTCAAAAACATCCTGAAAATTAAACCCACTCAAAAACAATATACTCAATACCATGTATATCAATTAATACAGAGTATAATCCATTTCAACTACTGAAAAAGGTGTCAGCAGAAATTCATTTCAAATAGAATATAAAAAAAGAGAAGATACAGGGCCCGATTCATTAAGGAACGTAAATGCCGATACAAGCCGTATTTTGTGTTAAACTGCATGGGTGAAACGAGGGAGGGAAGGGGTGTATGTACGGAGTCAGAAGTCCAGTAAGGTCCTGCCAAGCTTAAACACACAGCAGCGTCTTTGGGCATCTCTAAGGTACAGGTTTATCAGTCGTATCACTTGCACCAGCTACAGTGCAGGTGTAAGTGTAGAGTGGTAGTGATGATGGATGTGTATGTATGATAGAACATGGGTTTGCAATCAACTGTAACAATGCAGTTTATGTACAGTAGACATTACCAACATTATGATGTAATGTATTTCATGGGGGGAATTTTAATGTTTTTCTCATTAATGACTATATGATTAACAGGTGATAATAACTGCATACGTTTTTCCTCTGTGTTCTGCTGGGTCTTTATATTCCACATATGTATTGTATGTATCCTGCAGTGTATGGTGTCTGTCTCAATACGACAAGTGCTGTATATGCAGAGCGTACCTACGACCGTATTCAAGAGACGTTTCTCAGAATCCATTACTAGTTGAATAAACAGGATATGTTTGCCCAAATTGCGTGCATTTTTTTTTTTTTTTTAAATGCACAATACATTCATTTGAGCGTCTTAATGAATCAGGCTCTTAATTTTATTCTTGGGTAGGGAGCTATATTTTCCTTAAAAAAGAAAACCACACCACACACCCTGAGATAATTTGCCTTTGTTTTTCAACATGGATGGAATTTACTAAAAAGTTACATTTTTCTGGCGTGCTCACAGGACTTTTACCTAAGGGTGGTGAGATACAGTGCCTAGAGAAAGTATAATAATCAAAATCATTACCTTTAGTCACATTACACCATGGAAATTGAAATAGATTAAATCAAAATTTTTCCAGCTGTATTTAGAAAGTAATCCCCTCAACAAAGTAAAGATATTTACAAAAATTCTTAATAAATAATATAAATAGTAAATTACCTGGTTTGGTTAAGTGATCATACCCTTAGATTAACCATTATAAACTTGCTCAGGTACAACTAATAACCTTGCATATTACACAACAGGCTAACTGGCCACCACCTGACATCCACTGTAATGGTTTTGATTACTTCACAATAAAACCAGCGGTTCCTTGAGGATTCCACTACTAGTAATGCCCGGTAAAGGCAAAGAATTCACCATGGTTAAAAAGGTGCTTTCCAAAGCAGAGCCGGATTTAGACCTCATGGGGCCCTAGGCAAGATACTGGTTTGGGGCCCCCTCCCTGAAAAAATCCATAGCACTATAGTTTTTTAGCATAACATATACCCCTATTCAGGGGCTGGCTGGCAGACTTTAGCCCGGGGGAGGGGGCAAGCATATAGCACTGGACCATAAGTAGCGGTCCATTTTTAAAGGGTGGTCTCACTGCCGCCCCTGGGAGGGCCCTCTGGGGACCGCTGGGCCCTAGGCAATTGCCTAGGTTGCCTAGTGGTAAATCCGGCCCTGTTCCAAAGTGCTCTGGGATAAAGTTGTGCAAAGGCACAATTTAGGAGAAGGAAACAAAAAGATTTTAAAGGCTTTTACTCTCCCTCACGGTTCAAAGCATTATTAAGACGTTGAAAGCGTATGGAACCACCAACACCTAACCTAGATCAGGCCGCCCCTCCAAACTGGATGACAGAGCCAGGAGAATATAGATCAGATACCAAGAGGCCAATGGCAACTTTGAAGGAGTTATAAGTCTTTATGGCCGAGATTGGTCAGTCTGTGCATGTGACAACTATATGACAAGCTTTACACAAAGCTGCCCTGTATGACAGTGTGACAAGAAAGAAGCATCTAGCATATAGTCAGATGAGACCAAGATAGAACTTCTTGCAGTGGCATAATGAGAGGAAGGTGAATATCCTTGACTGGTGAAGTCAGAGCCCTGCCCTAAATCCCAAAGAAAGTCTCTGGATGGCCTTGGAGACCAGGCCATCACCCCACACCAAAAAATGTAACTTAACTTGAACAATTCTGCAAAGGAGAATGTACAAGTATTCCCCAATCTAGGTGCACAAAGCGGGTAGAGACGTATCCAAACAGATAATTCCAGCAAAGGTGGCTCTACAAAGTATTAAATCAGAGGACTGATACTTTTCCAACCCTGTTATTCTAGTTTTTCATTTTTTATTAATTTTCAAAACAGTTTCCCTTTTTCCTGTTAGTTGAATGTTGTAAGGCAAGATGTGTGAATAAAGCTGGTTTGATTTAATTTATTTCAATTTCCATGGTGTAATGTGACAAAAGGTACAGAGTTTGACAGTGTACGATGCTTTACTATAGACATATCAGTGTTAATTTCTTGTACTGTAAAATAAGGATAGTAGAAGTCTGAGATGTTCCATGGTAAGAGTACAAGGCTGCAGGACAGTCTAGAAATCACACTGCCCTGAAAAGAGAAGCCAGTGTGTGAAATGCTCATGTATCAGCTGTACTTGAACACGAGGGGAACAAAACAAAAAACACAAACCACCCATTCAATATATGGGGTATAGAGAGGGAAACAAGACATCCGTAACCCTCTCCTGTGTGGGCCTATGGAGACTATGTAATATTAATAAACACAAGTCACCTACCTGTAACGTCCTGGCTAGGTTCACCACTTCGTTATCTGGCGGATTGTGCTTGTAACAATCCGTAAACATTAACCGAACATCAGATGCAAACTCCCGTGTGTCTTTATACTGTCCATTGTCCATTTTATCCTTCATCAAAACACAGGTAACTCATGGTCAGAATGTAAGGAAAAAACAATTGTATTTGTAAATGATCATACAGTGGTGTTCAGCATATAGGGCAGCGTTTCTCAACTCCAGTCCTCACTCCTCCCCAACAGCCCATGTTTTCAGGATCTCTTTAATCATTACAAGTGAGTTAATCTATTTGGCCGGGTCAGTAAATATCCCACCTGTTTCTACAGACAGAAATCCTCAAAACATGAGCTGTTGTGGAGGTGTGCGGACTGGTACAGGGCCTTTATTCTGACACAGGCTATTATTAAATGTGGGAAATAACAAAATATAGGAAGCTTCTCATTTAGTAATCACTTTGGATTCTATTACTGTGCACATAGACCAGATAAAAGGAGGACTATAGGGCTACAATTGGAGTGTATATGACATTGGTGCTATGGTGGTACTGTATATACTTAATAAGTTTGTAATATGCAAACAAGTTTCACAGCAACCCATCACCTGGGAAAAAGGTGCCATAAAGTTAATAAAAGTACACAAATAAAATATGTTGTAGTGTCTACATACCCAAAATGATATCTGCATTCAAACAATAAACGTTTATTACCAGGAGGATCAGAAGAACTAGTAATAGATGGTAGCTAGTGAAGTATAAAACTATGCAGTAAAGAAAGGACGTCACATCCCAACCAGACGGCTGTCACTGTATATAATGTCTAAATGAAAACTAGCTTAAATACTAAAGGCTAGAAACATAGAAACACTGGGGAGAAACTCCAGGTCCTATCCTTTATGGCAGAACAAACCCAAGTGAGACTATAACCTACAGCAGGGAGGGAAAGGGAGACTGATCTGTGGAAGAACATGCCCACGATGACAATCCTGAATATAGCTCTCGTCCAAAAACAATTCACTGCCAGAAAGTCCATCCAAGTGGTCCATGTAAGTTCTATGTCAGCACAACCATTGAAATATTGTTAATCATGTGTATTTATATATTTAACCAGACTGGGGTAATATGCATTCATGGGGAGAACCCAAAACAGATTTACACTTTCCAACAGGACACAGCCTGGCAGCTTCCTCTCAATACACTGGATATACAAGATACAATGTAAATATGTGAGAGCAACTTATAAAAACTAGCAAAATAGTTACATATCAACTGATAGTAAGAGTGTTCAATAGAGCAGGTCAAGCAGCCACTGTAAGCAGTTGTAACCCTCCAAAACTACAAGTGCTTAGTAGAGTGTGCAGTTAGCAGTATGGATAGAGGGAGGCCTGAAACCAACAGTGAAAACCAGGGCCGCCATCATAAATCGTTTACCCCCAGGTCTTTCAGAAGTTGGAAGGGAAGCATTGCTGTCTCAAGACAAAAAAAGTTTCAACAAGGTTCAGGAGAGCAGTATTTTCCAGAATAATTCAAGTCCTAGAACAAGGGAAAACCATTAACGTTTGGTGAGGTAGGGAAATTTCAGGGGTTTAAATATTATTTTACTAATAGAGTAGTAGATGTTTGGAACAAACTCCAAGCTGTTGTAGTTTGAAAGACAAGTGAGGTGTTGGATTGGCGCTTTGTACACAGAAATTCATAGCAATTACTGGCTCCTGTGCTGGCTGGTTGGATTGAAGGGGAAATGCTTCTCCCCTGTTCCACTAGTGTGATTCAAATAAAGATTGCATGCTGCATCTTAATTACTTCTGTATAAAAGGAGGAGCGGTTCACTTTCATATAGGCCTGTCGCCTCTTGAGGAGTGGTATCACCTCCATAGATAAGCCTTGCGTGACACTGTCCTAAACCAACTAAAACACGTTTGAAATTAATACAGTTCCAGAGACATTAAATAATCCATATGAACACTAATTTGTTGGGCCCTATAGCAAAACATATTTTGAGGGTGAATTTTTGTAGTCCCCATAGGTAGACTCTATGCTCTTCTGAGCAAGTGGTGGGCCAACGCATATGGAGCGAAATCCCATTTTGACTTTCAGTTCTTGTATAAGTTCCCCATATAGAAACCAATACACCAATGTCACTTTATGTTACCCTTGAAAAATACTGAAGAAAGAAAAACTGGTAGTGGTTGGTAAATTAAAGCAGATGTCCATCCAAATATATCAATATTATGCCCTCCCCCATAGAAATCAATATAACAGGTATTTGATGCCGTGGACCACTTCCATTTTGCACACATGATAAGCAGCTCTTTATTGGAACTCAGTTTTAAAAAGTTCTACAGCCTGGCACTAGGCAATTGGTACTTACAGGCACTGTTGATACCCAAATGTATCTGTTCTCTCCAGATCTCTCACCATCTGTGTTGGGCCATGTTCCTTTCTGCCATTTTATCTTGGCTGTCCTCTTACCACCTCAATCTCAGAGGTCTATTTACTAAGCTATGATGAGCCAAACATCTGGAGAATACAGCTGATTTCTCCAGACAATGGCCATCACAGCTCTACTTTGAATTTATCAAGGAGTACAAGCAGGAGAAACCAGAGATTTCTTTATCCTTAACCTGTTTAATGTTGGTCACTGCAGTCCCCATAGACTTCTATAGGGACTGCGGTGTGACCCAATTTAACAATTGGGTGAATTGCTTTTCACCATCAACTTTAAACAACAAAGATTGTATTGTTTGATTTCACTTCATATAGTGTGCCAATTGACAGTGGAATCTAACACTTTTCTTATATTTTGAAAGACTATATTTTATCTGACTTGATATTGTTTGATCTAAGTGTATGCACCGTTTATTATTCAATTTTCCTGTTTTCTTATTTGGTATATGAAGATAATATTTCAGTACAATCTTATTTAAATAAGACTGCAAACATGGGAGCACCCCAACTTTTCATTTTAAGATAATATAGAATGTCTCTTGAAGCAAGACTGGTGTAAATTAACACAGGGTACAGTAATCACAGAGAAGCCCCTCTAGAGTGCAAAGGATAATTACCACAATGTGTGGGGATTCTGAGTTGAGCTATATGGGAATAGCTTGTAGATGCAGACCAGTAGACAGAAGCCAGAAGACAAACAGAAATAGACTTGACTGATGCCACACAATATAAGGAGTCCAATACAGCAGAGCCCGAACCCAGCAGATTTGTAGGATGCAATCCAGACATCAGAATACAAATAATGCAGAACCAGGTATTAGTGCAAGGTCAGGAATAAACTTGGACAAGATAAACCGGACAAGATATGAGACAAGCTGCATGTATTCCAACTTTATCACTGGCAAAGGCATGAAACCAGGAGAGGTCTTTAAATAGAGCAGCTCACCAATCAGCTATTCAGGGAAGGCACACCTACACCACAGCTCAGAATTTACCAAAATCAAGGATGCAGGGAACAGTTCTCCAGAGGGAGACAGTCTGAGCTACATGGCAGCCTACACTTAATAGACGGCAAGAAGCAGGAAGCAACCAGCTGAACCCTAACAACCTTTCAAGTTCCAAGTGTCATTCTTGATTCAGAACTTTCCGTTGTTTCCCACATCCAATTTCTATCCAAATCCTGTTACATGCATCTAAGAAACATCTCCTGAATACACACATATGTCACACAAGACACTGCAAACATTTTAATGCATGCACTTGTAATCTTTCATATTGACTATTACAATGTCATTCTTACTTGTCTTCCCCTAACCACATTTTCATCCATATAATCTATTTTAAATACAGCAACTAAATAAATTTTTCCTTTCCATCATTGGCAGCCTGTATTTTACAGAATCCAATATAAAAACTTCTACTAATATACTAATATACTAAGCCACTAACAAAACTGCAGCATTATACCTCTCATTACTTGTCTCAAAATATCTACCAACTGGAAACCTTTACCCAACATTTGTGCCTCTCATTACCTGTTCACCTACAACTGGAGACACCATTTTGGTGCGCAGTTGACATGATTGGCGAACATTTAGTACCCAAGAGGCACCAGCAGCAGTGGTCAGTAACAGAAAATTACTGATGGCAAGCAAAACCGCAAACACTGTATAAGACCCCGGCAGTACTAAGACACTTCACATGCTCCCTCTGTGTTCGCGAGATGGTGGGAAGGACACTCATGCAATCTGAGTCCTTATGCACCAATCCACAATACCCTAGACATACCTTTTCCTCCATATAGACTCTTCATTGAGCATTCATTCCATACAATATTCACTAAGGACTGGGAATGGGAGTTGGATACAGTTATACCTGAACCAGAATGGGGGGGACATACTCCAGCGTACCCAACGAAGTTCAGTCTATGTGAGGGTGATTGAAATGCAATATATAATATTGACTCGGTGGTACCGGTGTCCCAGCCTACTAGCTAAAATGTTCCATGGGGTCTCAGATTTTTGTTGGAGTTGTCAAATGGCATCGGGCACTCCATTACATATCTGGGGGTAAATGTATCATGCTGAGAGTTTTCCGGCGGGTTTGAAAAGTGGAGATGTTGCCTATAGCAACCAATAAGATTCCTGCTTTCATTTTGTAGAATGTACTAAATAAATGATAGCTAGATTCTGATTGGTATTTCAAACGCGCCAGAAAATTCTCAGCTTGATACATTTACCCCCTGGTGGGAATGCACGTCTCTCAGATCTTTCTGGGATACAGTCTTACTTATCTCCAAAGCAACTGTGGGAATTGAGTTACCTAATTGTCCAAAATACTGGTTACTCAACGATATCAAAATACCAATTTCCCAATATAAAAAGTTCTGTGTAAAGTACCTCAGTAGTGCAGTAAAGGCTGTGATACCGGTCCACTGGAGATCCCCAATAGTTCCTTCTATAAAAGAATGGTTTGCACACCTGGACTTCTATATGTCAATGGATGAGATCATTTATTCCTTGGCTCATAAGTATAGAGTAAACTACCTGCTGTGGTCTGAATGTACAATGTGCTGCCTTTGAACTCTATCAATTCAGTGGAACAAGTGAAGCTCAACCCCCCTTCCTTCCTTCCCCGTCTTTCAGTCGCTATTCTCTATCCAATAGAGTCATTAAACAAATACGCATCTCTTGGTGTATTCATGCATATTTTTAATGCAGAACTTGATGTTTATTTTCTCAGTTAATTGTACGAACCGCCTCACGGGTGTTGTAAATATGTGAATATTGTTATTTAACAAACCACCAAAAGTAATGTTCAATCGTGTTTATTGTTACATACATATGTATACGGTGTTTTATTTTATTTTTTTTAAAAAAAGCCCTTCCTGTCACAGGGGAATGTGCCGACTACTCTATTATGAGAATAAAGACAGTGGGAGTCAGTTAGATCAGCCCCCCGCATCTTGGACAGAGCCAAGCCAGCAGTGTAATGATAAAAACAAACAAAGAAGCAAACCAATAATTATGACCCTTCCACATTGCAAACCTAATAGTTTCAAAAATCAATAATACTTTTTGTTGGCAATGCAATTTTTATAACCAATATTTTATTGATTTTCACAGTAATAGAACAATATAATACAAGTCACATATAATGGATGACAAAGGAACATTCAGCTATATGTATAGGTATGCACGATACAGATCTCACACAGGTTAACATTAAAATATAATAACTGGTTGTACATAGATTATAAACTGTATATATTATCAAGGATATTTCCATTGTAGTCTAATGACTTAATGTTAATAACCAATATTTTGTTGATTTTCACAATAATATAACAAAATAAAATAATAATAATAATCTTTTATTAGTCACATAGAATAGATGATATGACTTTGGGGTCTATATATTAAGGTAAAAAGCCCTAGGTACAGCAATAACAGGCTTTTCCTATTTAACAAAGAACTTTCCGGCAGAGCTTTTTGCATGGTAAGCCTCTTTACCAAGTACAGCTGCTGCACTCCTTATTACCAAAGGAAAAAATGCTCTATTATTTTTTTCCCGTCTTTATTAAAGTAATTTTTTTTTAATAACTTTTTTAAAAATTGAATCTTCCAGCCTGCACAGATTGAGCCCTAACTGGCCTGGCAAGTAGTAAGTCTCCTCTTACTGCTACCAGTCAGTATCACAAGGGAACTTTGAATGTGTCTAGCAACCAGACACATTAATCCTGGCGGCTTCTTCTGCACATGCGCATCCCATCTCTAGGCAACAGGACGTTGTTCAGGGACCCGGCGGCGGCTGCTTACGTCACCGCAACTGGTAAATACACATCCTCCTGACCCTACATAAGGATCACTCTGGCACCAGTAGGGTGCCAGAGTATTAGGTCTAACCAGCTCCAGGCACTAATGCTATCTCCTTGCGTTTGTTCTGTCTCCACGGTTCCTGACTCGGCTTGATCTGAAACGACTTCTGGATTCTCCTTATGGCTCTGAGTGTCCTCTCTGGTATTTGACTCCTGCCTGCCTGACCATTCATTTGGATGCTCCTTGTATACTTCACAGACCGCTTGGCTTGACTTCGGCTTCCCTAACTATCCGTTTACCTCCATCTAACGCACTGATTACCCTCCTGGAGAACCACGACCTTTGCGTCTCTCGCAGCTAAACCCAAACTCTCTTGCAGGGGTCCCTGATGAAGAACAGAGGCGCGTTAGACTCTGTGCCTCCAGTTAGGCTGTGCCGATATCAGCAGGTAGCTCTACGTTTCTGACAGGAGCAGAGCATTGCTCAGTTGCCCAAGTGACATTTTCTTGTTAAGTTGTGCTGTAGAAGATTTTCTACGATCATGATAGAAAATCTTCAAAATGACCCAATATTAATAAATAGACCCCTTAGACACATTCAACAATATGCATATGTATATCAGAGTTACAGAACTCACACAGGTTATATAATGTTCCTTTCAAATAAAATTAAATTAAGGATGTGATAGGTGGGTAAGTGGCAAGGAAATAACTTCTGAACTGACAATATTCAATGGTGTTTAGGTGCTTCCCAGCAAAGGTACCAAGAGATAATAATACCATGGTTCCCATATTTTCTGAAATATCTTTACTGAATTTTTCTGTAAACTAGAAATATATTCCATGCTAGATACAAACCACGTGTTTAATAATTCCTGGACGTCAAGGGCAGTTGTACCGTTTCCAATAATGAGTGATTAAAAGTTTAACCACACTCGTTATGTGAGACATTACTTTGTCAGTAGATTTTTTTATGTGTTCCATAGGGTTGCGTAGGAGGAATAAAAGTGGGTCCATATTTAGTCTGATTCCTGTGATGTCCGTGATTAAATCAATGACCAGAGAGCTACAACTTTGGACAAGTTCACCATATATGGTAGAACATGGTCTTTGGACCACGGAGGGCCTGATTTATGTTCGAACATAAGTCCATTTGGGCAGCGTGTCTTGCGTGGAATAGCTATAATCATGTCCAGTATTAAAGTAATTTTATCGTTTTCAAATAAGCATTGCCCAAGCGCTTGTATTGTGTTTCCAAAGCACAAAGTAATTTATTTTAGCAGATGTAAAATTTAGCAGTTCAATACCTAATTATAACACAGTACAGCCAATACCAAAAAGATACATACATACCGCGCCAGCATGCGCTCGCTAAGCTGCTCTCCCAATGGTACCAGCGTACAGTACTTCACTCCAGAATATTGTGGTCAGAAAGACTGCCCTGGTATCCGTTAGAGCTGTATTATATACACTCAGTGTTACAGTGAAAATAATGCAGATGGTGTGGCTTGCTTCTATTGGTCCAGGTATCAGGAAGGTCTAGAGTGCTGCAAGTCATAGGCCAGTTCAAACCAAAATATCCAAAGGTGGGGGTCATCTCTCCAGGGGTTGTTCTCCGACTCTTCCCACCAAGACTCCAGTTTCAACTAGTCTATTTAGCATTTTATAGCTGGTATCACTTTGATCATTTATTCCCTAACATCAATAACTAGAGTATGCAATGTGCGATCTCTTCTGCGAATGAACCGGACAGCTGCTGATGAATAGGGGATTAAAATGATACTAAACATGACACAATTCCTGCAACCTGAACCTTAAATAACACTAAAGTGTACATATAATCATAATATGTAAACTAATAATAAACTAAATACTATCTGCTCATAAATCACTATGGAATGGAACCAATATAAATATGAAATATATATATAACGAAATGTTAGAGTGCGTGTGTGCGCATTTTACCATGCGATCGCGCCATGTGACGTGTTATGTGGCATACTGATCGCAATCGCGCGACAAAACAATATTAACCAAAATACTTTCGTTCATCCAATTATACGACTTCGACACCAGAAACAGACCTTATGCCAATGAAAGCAATTGCACGCATTTCATGCCTGAAGGCAAAAGACACTTGCGACTGCCTATGATTTGAGAGTCGGATCGAGGAGGAGTAGCATAGCCCATGTACAGTAAGGGCGTCCCTACGCGGATGTGGCTGGTTCAAGTCCTGGGTTATAAGAACATTTGTTTTCAGCCGTATAATTTGCACCCACTACAGGGCAGGTGTAAATCCCAACTGATAGTGATGACTAACATGGCATAGACGGCTCTCACAGAACAACTGTATGCAACTAAGACAGATTATAAAAAGCATTATATGTACAGTACGCAATTGAAACCATCTTTATTCATTTAATGTAAAAATATGAAAATTAATATATATATATATATATATATATATATATATATATATATATATATAACTGATTACACTGATAACAGTGGTTATTTTGTTTTATGATCAAATAAAAAAGTTTTATGCATTCTGATGTGAACTTTTATTCGTTGCGTATGCTGCGTCTGTTCTGTGTGTCTACGTACGGTGAGTACTGTTTAGCGTACTTCCAACCAGATTCAAGTTGAAACATGTCTTGAGATTTGAATACTTTCAGAAGTACACACAAGTTCCATTGCTCTTTTAAAATTCAACGTGCAAGTTGCATTTGGACACGAGTCATACCCAGAGTCTCCAGCATTGGTCAGATACATTTGGGGAAATGCGATGCAAATGTTCTGGGACCAGATACCACTTATGGAACATTTAAATCCCTTGAGTCTAATTTTATCTCTAATCTCCATATCTAATAGTCTCCCTAAGTTTGTTTCCCTAGCAGATTTGTGAGTTTCCAGCTGTTTTTTATCTGGTGCCAGATGTGCATGATATAGAAGAGAAATTGTATCTCTATTATTAGGGGAATAAGTGCAAGTTCTCTTGATTGATCAGAATTTTCTCATGGACTGTCCATTTAAAATGTAAGATGCGAAGTGTTGGATTTTTAGGCATTTGGTAAAATTTTAGTGCTTGGAAATGTATATTTTTCCCCATAGTCTGCAGAAGTCCAAACTCTCCAAGTTGCAGATTTAGCAAACCTACTAAAAAAGAGAAGTGAAGGGATTGCCCATAGAAATCAATCAGGTTCTAGCTATCATTTTCTTGAATATACTACACCGATTACAGCTAGAACCTGATTGGTTGCTATGGGCAACACCTCCACTTTTCCTTTTTAGAAGATTGGATAAATCTACCCCTAGGTGATGAAGTTGTGTGACCCCATTCTCATTTTCTCAATCCATATTTTAGCCATTTCTTGGTAAGAAAAAAGTGTGATCCCTTAGATGTGGTATCAATGGAAAGGGCTGCTCTGATAGAGGGAGATTACAATTCAGTCTATCCTAAATCTTCAAATTAAAGGCTACAGTAGGAATTCATACTGTGGTTATTGGTCTAAACTTCTTGTGAAGCCATGGGATGTATTACAGGGAGTTATTTCTCAAAAAAGCATTCTCAGTGTCTGCCCATCTGATCTCATTGGGTGTAGTATGCCAAGCTAAAAGACAGCTTAATCGAGTAACATTATACCATCTTTGGAACAAGGAGAAACCCATGCCGCCCAATACCCATGATTTAGCCAGCATTGATATTTTTAGACTTGGTCTCCTATAGACCCAGATAACTTTAACACATGTCTTTTGAGGGCTATCGCTTGATTAGACACATCGATCAGGAGGATCTGAAATAAATATGAAATGTGGTAGCTGAAGGATCTGGCAGAGACGCAGGCTGCGTCCTCAGTCCATCATCATCATCATCATCATCATCATCAACATTTATTTATATAGCGCCAGCAAATTCCGTAGCGCTTTACAATTGGGAACAAACATTAATAAGACAATACTGGGTAATACATACAGACAGAGAGGTAAGAGAACCCTGCTCAAAAGCTTACAATCTATAGGACAATGGGAGTTAAAACACAAGGGCATGTGCTACATCATATTGCACAATGGACCAGCCAGACTGCAAAGGTAAAAGTACTGAGTGGGCTGTGTGTGTTGCAATGTTGGTCAGAAGGTTGTTGTCTTGCGTTAGCAGTGTAGAGGATGGCAATAGGGTAATCTAGGGAAATTAAGATGATGGTTGAGGAATATCATAACCTTGTCTGAAGAGGTGGGTTTTCAGTGTACGCTTGAAGGTTTGAAGACTAGAGGAAAGTCTTACTGTGCGAGGGAGGGAATTCCACAAAGTAGGTGCAGCCCGGAAAAAATCCTGTAACCGAGAATGGGAGGATGTGATGAGAGTGGAGGAGAGACGTAGATCTTGTGCAGAACGGAGGTGTCGAGTAGGGAGATATTTTGAGACAAGTGAGGAAATGTATGTCGGTGCAAGTTTGTTGATGGCCTTGTATGTTAGTAGAAGAATTTTATATTAGATTCGTTGAAATACAGGCAGCCAATGTAGAGACTGACAGAGTGGCTCAGCAGAGGAATAACGGTTTGTAAGGAAAATCAGTCTAGCCGCTGCGTGCAAAATAGATTGTAGGGGTTCAAGTCTGACTTTGGGAAGACCAGTAAGGAGAGAATTGCAATAGTCGATGCGGGAGATGATGAGTGCATGAATTAATGTTTTTGCGGTGTCTTGTGTCAGATATGTGCGTATTCTGGAAATGTTCTTTAGGTGTATGTAACATGATTTAGATATAGAGTTGATGTGGGGAATAAACGACAGTTGTGAATCAAGGATTACACCTAGGCAACGAGCTTGCGGGGTGGGATTTATGGTCATGTTATCGACAGAAATAGAAATGTCAGGCAGGAGCTTCTGTTCTTGGGTGGGAATATTATTAATTCAGTTTTTGAAAGATTGAGTTTGAGTTGGCGAGAAGACATCCAAGATGAAATGGCAGAAAGACAGTCAGTAACGCGAGACAACACAGATGGTGAGAGATCAAGAGAGGATAGATAGATTTGTGTATCATCCGCATAGAGATGATACTGAAATCCAAAGGAGCTTATTAGTTTTCCAAGAGAAGTGGTGTAGATAGAGAATAGCAGAGGACCTAGGACTGAGCCTTGTGGAACTCCAGCTGATAGAGGAAGCGGAGCAGAGGTGGATCCAGAGAAATTAACACTGAAAGAGCGATTAGATAGGTAGGATGAGAACCAGGATAGGACAGTGCCTTCAAGACCTAGGTGCCACAATGTATCTAAGGGGCATCATTAATGTGAATTCAGATTGTTTTCTTGGTGATCAAGTAGTTTCATCACTGGATTCAGCTGTTTAATGTGTTTAATGATTGCATCTTAGACACAGTTGTCAATCATTGTTTAGGCTGCTGCAATTGGATACCCGTTCTTTAAAAGGCTTCTTTTTCCTTCTTCCTGTGCTGATTATAGTTTATCTCTACTGGTGTGTCTTGTGGGTAAATGTATCCAGCTGCGAGTGGAGATGTTGCCTATAGCAACCAATCAGATTCTAGCTATCATTTTGTAGAAGGTACTAAATAAATAACTAGAATCTGATTGGTTGCTATAGGTAACATCTCCAATTTTGAAACCCACCATAAACTTGCAGCTTGATACATCTACTCCCTGTTCTCTATAGTCTCGTTAGGATATTTTGGATTTTGACATTAGCTTGGATTTTTTGTTTTTGCTCGTACTCTGCCTGAACTGACCTTTGAAATGCATTTAAATCTTGCCTGAACTCAGCCTGCTGTGACCTTTAAACTTTTTCTAGAACTCAGCCTGCCCTGACTTCAATTTTGGATTGGACTTCCATTGTACACCATTCTTTCTGGACATTTCCTAGACACTGGTGCTTGATCTCCTTGGTCTTCCTAGTGTCATGTTCTAACCTCTACCATACATGTCAATCTAAGCATGCACTAGCTAGAGCTTTAAACCTTGGGGCACCCAAGTATTGGTGAGCAACTCATGCTCTATATGAACGGTGACTGCTATAGGTGAAGACCACTACAAACAGGTTCTGCAGGTCTTAGAGACGACATACCAGTATTATAACAAGAGCACATTCATCTTGATCACATTTCTTTTTACTGTCCATATTTGTTGCTTTTCCCAGGCATTTAAATCTTGGTTCATTTTGGCAATGAGAGGTGTGAAATATGTTATGAAAAGTTGTTCACAAGTCTTAGTAATTATTAACACTAGATATTTTATAACTTCATTCTTCCACTGAAAATTAAAGTATAGTTTGAAAAGCTTTTGTATGTTCCAATAGGTGCAGGGGAAATATTTTGGATTTATTAGCATTTACCTTATATCCCAATTAAGTGCCAAAATTAAATATCCCTTTAAACAAGTTTGGAAGGGATGTTAAAGGACTTGTGAAGGTTACAAGGACGTCATTCTGCGAAAAGAGTAAAGTAATTGTATTGACGAGTGATTATTCATTGTGTCAAGTGCTCAATTATAAGGGCAAATATTCAGGGTGAGAGGGGTCACCCTTGCCATTACACTGACTGAAAGAACCTGATCCCAGACCATTTGTAAGTATGGTTGTAGAAAGATTATGGTATAGTGCTTTGATGGCTTGTAAGAAATCAAGTTTATGACTGTATTTCTTGAGAGTTCTCATCACGAATTCCCATTAAACCCAATCAAAAGTGTTTTCTGCATATAAGGCACGGGCTTGAGAAAAGATCCTGTAATAAATGATATTTATTGTACATCTTGTGTTGTCTAGGGTCTGTCTATGTGGACGTAAGCGCGCCTGGTCGAGGTCTTTTGATCTTTGCAAAATAGAGATCTGTAGTAATCAATGAAATTGAGCAATTATTAGAATTTGTGCGTTCTCTCTCTAGTTTATGGATGACAATGATCCTGCCTCGTGTCTGGTGAAGCAATGCAATTTTTATTGAACAATTTATTTATTTAACGTCTTACTGGCTGGAGGCATTTTGCACGTGAATGCTTAAACCTATTTTTCAGGTGTTTGATTTTTTACTGTATCCTCAGCAAATATTTTTTATATTGTTTTTTGCAAGGAAAGAGTTAACTTTTGCTGGCTCCATCCCAGGAGCTATATCACTTGCTTGAAGTAAACACTCTTTCCTTGCAGGTATTGTTGCACTGCTGTCTGGATGTCAGCTGGCTCTCTCCTGCTCATTACTTCCTCTGTGTGTTATGTCTAACTCCTGGCTCATAACTACCCTCTCTGGAAGTCCACCTGCTGGGCTCCCCGATTACAGATTAATGTCACAAGAAACTGTTGCATTACAGACTGTCCAATGCTGTTGGTTTCCCATGTATGTTACATCTGACTCCTGATTCCAGTCTTGTAACCATCATGGCTGGTTTCTGACCACAGCCTGTTTGAACACATTCTGGACTTCCCGATGACACGTTAGGATTCTTTCCACAAAGACTGTTGCATCTCTCTGTTTCGGAACATTACAGACTGATTAATCCTTCATTAGTGTCTGCTACCTGCCAGCGACTCTTAGCGACCAGGGACGCACTCCTATCTGACTTCTCTGATGTTACTTGTTAAAATTCCCCAGCCTGAAGATCCTTTTCCTTCTGTCAACTAGAGTCTGACATTTTCATACAACTTTAATATACAGTATAACAAACCAATTTTTAGAGAGTCCGCCAACAGTTATGTTAATAGAAATAGGTCAACTACCATGAATTTACCCCATAATCTATTAGTTTTACCAAGTAGAGATGTACCTAAGAAGTGTGCTTTTATTACATATTTTATATAAGGGAAAAACCCAATAGAATTTTTATTTATATCTTAAATGATAGGTGACCTTTAGGAATCACAAATGACCCCATTTGGTCTCCTTTATGACCATCAGTTATAACTCCAATGTAAACTATATCTAATTATAACAGGCAGACCAGCTACTATTAGGTCCAGCTTACCTTGATCTGTTAGTAGAGACTGAGACCTGAGTCATGCTTCCACTAACTTATCCCTTGCCTACATAAGACTAGGGGGAAAGCTCTAATGAAATAATTGCACTATCACAAAATTTCCCTCTGTAATGTGGAAATGCATGTTAGAAACAAACAGCGTTAAGGTGATGTACATCAATGGCCCTAGTGAGACGTCCTTTTTATCAACTTTATGCTCTGTCATCCCCACCTCTTATTCTCTCCTTTATGACTCACCGAGCCTCACCAATAGTCATCATCATCCTTTATTCAGCAATGGTCCCAGTTCTTATTGGATGTAGAGCATAAAACTGAACTTGACCTTATTCTTTGGCCAGAGCAGCTGTCTTCTGAATCATGTGACCTCCTCTGCATCACATGACCACCTCCCTACAACGCCGAAAGATCACACAGGTTCGGCAGCACAGCTGAGATCTGTGGAAGAGGTACATGTGGTCTGCACAGCATGATCTCCCCCTTCCAGCATGGGGAAAATAATAATTCAGTTTTACATCTTTAAAGCAAGTTTTTAGGCGAGCCCTGATCTGCAGCAGAGGACTGCAAAGTGGTCACTATACAGAACCATTACACACTGAGGTCTCTAGCTTTGATTTAATGTAACTTTAATTTATTACAGAGATTGAGGGAAATGTGAGGCTCTTGTGAAGGGTAGAGGACTGCACATTATGGCCCTTGACGTGCATCATGTTGCCCATCACTGGTTCAATGCTGCATGTAACAATTGTGGGGCCTGGAGAAAAACAAGAAAAACCTGTTCTAGGCCCAAAGACCGGATCCCTAGCTCGCCGCTGACAAGAGGAGTCCAGTGATGGCAGTAGGATGAGAAAAGTGCAGCCGCCTCATTTAAGGGCCATTTATGAATTTCCGTTTGGAAATGTGAACTCTCGAGAATGGCAATTTATAAATGGCATCTTAGGTTAAAAGAAAGAAAAGAAAAGGGGATAAAGGCCAACTCTGCTTTAATTTCTTAAGGCAGGGTTTCCCAAACCCAGTCCTCAGGGCTCCCCAACAGTGCAGGTTTTCTGGATCAAATCTGACACAATTAGGACCATCTGTGGATCTGTTACAATGTGTCAGTCAGTAATGAATACACCTGTGCTCCAGCAAGGAGATATGGAAAACCTGCACTGTTGGGGAGCCTTGAGGACTGGGTTTGGGAAACCCTGTCTTAAGGTGTTAATGTGCATATAATAATGGGTCTACTGTACAGCAGAGTTTCCCAAACCCAGTCCTCAGTGACCCCGAACAGTGCAGGATTTCCAGATGACAAGTGAAATGGTTAGTACCACCTGTGGAACTGTCAAAATGTGTCAGTTGGTAATTTCAAAATGTGTCAGTTAGTAATGAATACACCTGTGCTCCAGCAGAGAGATATGGAAAACATGCACTGTTAGGGGTCCATGAGGACTGGGTTTGGGAAACACTGATCTATGGGTTTGTCTTCCAAATATAATGACAAATTGTATATACGAGTGTTTTCTATATACTCTCGATTTATCGCTTGATCACTCCCACCACCAACACTTGTTCAGTGACAGTGTTGCAAGCACCAACCACGTCTAGCTCTGTGAAGTCCGTGATGGGATTTAGTAATCCAGGCCTCTGCAAGGCTATGAGGTACAGTAAGCAGCTACTGGTTTTCCTCTGCATTTGTCTACTCAATACCTGAGATCCCTGAATGTTCCAGTTAATTTCAATCAGTTTCTACACACAAGTAGACAAGTTAAAAGTGACCTTAAGTGGGTTATCTATAACTTACTACCTTCAGATACTTCCTCCTATCCCTTCCGGAATCAATACACCCCTAGATCCTCCATGGTCATCTTACAGTCAGCACTCAATTTAACAGATACAGTGGCCAGGTCCTTCCACATATCTCATCTAGTCCATGATGTGCAAACCTGACTTCTCGCCATGCTTGAAAACAGTGTGGACTGTTGGTTATTATCAGGTAACAAATAGTTATCTGTGGAATGAGGGGACAAAAAGGCAATGGAAACACCAATATAAAATACATAGGGGATGGGCCTTCATGAGTCAATGCCACAAGGAATAAAACAATGTCTGGAATTGTGGACAAAAAGAACAATGTTGTCGAAATGCAGTCATATGAAGGAAGAAATCCTCCCACAGGATTAGTTTTACTCCAGAACAGCCAAAACATACAATATTTCAGTGACAACGCCCCTTCCTCTGATAACTGTCTATGTCCTCCTCTGACTGAGCTTCGCCCGTTTGGTTCATGGGAGGAGGTTATGCCAGGAGCCTACACTAGACATCATATGGGGAAGCGGATTGAATAGGGGGGCTGCATGGACTCTGCTTGCTGGAAAACATGTGCCATAACATTACAGAACCACAAAAAAACATTTACTGTTATAAACAAGCACTCAGGGCTGTAGCGCTTTTTAAGTTGGTGTTACATGTGTAATTGTCTGTTTGGCAATCTCACGGTGAAGGATGATTCGTCTGCTCATGTCGCCTTCCTCAACTGCTCAGCAGTCCATTGGCTGTGCTCTTGGCAAACATACATTACCTCGTGTGATGAGCGACTTATGCACTGCAATCAGACAATGATATCCAGCTCGGTGGAGTTCTTATCAGACACAGTAAGATGTAACTGGCTGCTCATACCTGAGGTTGAAGTTCACTCACCTATTTGGTCTTGCATTTTGAATGAAATGATGAATAAGCTGATTGTGGAGTATGCACTTCTGCCCGGTTGTCTTTTACTGATGTTTCTCCCTATGAGTTACATTCAAACATCCGTGAAATCATTGTTGTTGAAATATTAACAGCTGAGCTGTCTTGTCGCTCCATCTACTCCAACATTCACAGCTGTAGGAAATTCACTAAGTCTCATCATGCAGCCATAATTACAGGCAATAACTGTAGTCAATCTTTTTTTGGACATGACCGGGAATATACGGAGAAGTCCTATGGTTAATGGACATAGGAGTTTAGTATCCCTCATTAATCAGGTGTCTTCTGTCCACTACAGATACATTTTACTTGGATTTTCATTAGCTGGACACCCCTTTTAATATATGCTTAATTACTGCCAGGCATCAGCAGAAAAACAATAATTTACAAATAAGCTTACAGCAGATGTAAAGAAAAAACCCCATAAGAATTAGTGTATTTCTCTGAATTAAGCAAAGTATGTTTACTTAAATTTTAAAGCCGACCTGATTAAAAATAAATATTTAGGGTACAGAGCTTATCTGCCTTTATCACTCTACATTGGACAGGAGGGGAGAAGCCGGGGAGACGCCTAAACATTCATAAGTCTCATTAGTAATGATCTGAAGAGTTTGGTGGATTCAAACACCAGGGCGTCCGGCATCACCAGTGATACCATATGGAGGGATAGGTTTTCTTTTGCTGTTCAAGTTATTTAACTGATATAAGCCTTTCACTTATTGCAATGTGATGCAGATAGAAAAATAATTACTGTACTTTTCTTTTACTTTTAAGAATACCTGGTGATGAATCTAATAAAAGATTATTGATCAGTTATTTTCATCAGAGGATGGTAGGTTTTCTAAATCTCCCATTACTACTTCCAAATCATGGAGATATCCATTATCCGTTAATAAATCTGACAGTTCCTAATTGTTGCTAGATTATGACATTAATGAAGGCTCCTGATATCAGGGGCTGGCTGGGCTGGAGGAGAGGGGGGTAATCTGTCCCCTGGGCAGGTCCCATCGTGAGCGACCTTGGGCTGGGTCACCTGCAATTTTTTTCTTTAACATAAGCAGCTGAATCGAGACTTGCCCCATGGGCTACAATTAGCCAGCCCTCGCTTGCCTGATATAATAGATGAGACATATGTTCATACAATATATCTGAATAAGGAGGGTTTTTTTTTTTTTTTTGTTTCTTGTTTTTAAATGAAGTCCATAATGCCCTTCCAGCAAGGCCTCATGGTTATATAAATGTATATACAACTCCCGGATACATTTGGAAACAAATGTAAAGCAGAGTATCAAACAATCATTTTATTTATAATGTTTTTTAATTTTGCTAAAACTTCAGCTATTTAGCATGTGATTTAGCAGCAGGAATTTAAATTCCATTCTAATATGTATCAAATACGGGGAAAGTAATGTTAACGCCTGTAGCCATAGTGTATATTTCTAAACAACATAAATGTTGAGAAAATAACAGCTTTTATTGTAGTGACTGCCAATAGAAAGCCAACAAAATAAAAGGTCTTTCTAGTACAAAAAACAAACAAACGTAGCTTTAGTTTAGAAAAATTACAACAAAATATACTCTGTATTAAAGCAAAAAACAAATACAAAGCTCATTTTAACAATTGGTTTTAAACAACTTTTTTTTTTTCTTCTTTTAGCGGCTAATACAGTATATAATTGTGTCTAAGGATTTGAGTGTCTGAATAACCACTTCACACCCCTGACCTTTAAAATAAACATCTTTAAGATTAAGACTTATTAGGCAGAGGTCAAGACAAACTCACTATAAGAAAACTAAAGTGAGATCTTGTTACATATTTTCATCTAAATGAAATTTTGCATCTGTAGTAAAACTACAGTACATGTATTGACTGAATGTTACCCTGTGCTAAAGGGATGTGTTTCAAAATAGACAGATGTGGGCACTTACTTTTACAATCACATCGAAAGATCCTTCAGCCAGAAAGATTAGTGTTATTATATTATGATAATTATAAGGGATATTAGAATTTTAATTGAAGTCTTTGTAACATTTTTTTGTCAAAATTTATTTTAGGTTCAATATAGGTGTTCTTCAAAAGTTGCCATAATATCGCTCTGAAGGTACATGTCAATGGTTCCAGCCATCTGAAAAGAAAAAGAAGAATAACGTATTTACACTCTGCAATGTGATGAGTGGAGTTCATTATCAAGCTTTCTTGTAGTGGGGCTTTAAGGACATCTAGGGGTATATTTACTAAAATGCGGGTTTGAAAAAGTGGAGATGTTGCCTATAGCAACCAATCAGATTCTAACGGTCATTATTTATTTAGTACATTCTACACAATGACAGTTAGAATCTGATTGGTTGCTATGGGCAACATCTCCCCCTTTTCAAACCCGCAG
The DNA here is from genome assembly GCF_038048845.1 of Mixophyes fleayi. Taxonomy (NCBI): domain Eukaryota; kingdom Metazoa; phylum Chordata; class Amphibia; order Anura; family Limnodynastidae; genus Mixophyes; species Mixophyes fleayi. The sequence continues at coordinate 37,976,541 of NC_134409.1, forward strand.
ATTTGTAAATATACCCCCTAGAGGTGTTTTGCCAGCGAGAAGTATCAAAAGGAATTCTAAAAGACTGACCACTTGGTGCGTCCACCACTTCAAAGTGCTGGTGTTCTATAACACCGGGATAGATGGAAGGATGGAAATGTATTATGAAAAAAAAAGTTATATTCTAAACTATATATTGTACATGGTTAAGAAATATTGTAAAAAAAAATACCCTAATATTCACAGTAATTATACACTTAAGTATGAGATTTGTACATTTTGTAAAATACAGGGAAAGAACTTCTACCAACTTAAAAATATATACTTATTTCATACTAAAATTGATACATTTTATATGGATGAAATTGCTAGCCCTTAAAGTGTACCTATGACCTACACACATTGGCTATTTTGTGAGCTGAAGCAATATACATGGGAATGCAGCCAATGAACTCACTAGAAGTCACAAAATACCGCATGCCTTGGTTGTACACAACTGCTGTGAGATAACTCAGGGCCAGCAAAGCAGAGTCCGACTCTGTCCTGCATTGTACCTGGTCTCTGGGTAGCTCGGAGCTGGGGGGGCACTATACCAGTGCCCATCCCCTAAACCACAGTGAGACCTGACATTAGTCAGTTTCATCTGGCAGCTACCGAATAAGTGAGCTTCACTCTGATCTGCTGCCACTGTCCCTGTATAAGTGCAGAGCGAAGTCTCATATGGGAGACAAAGGGGGTGTATTTATCAAAGGGCAAAAGCCCTATGGCTGAAATACAAATGGGTGCTTCTGCTGTCAATAGGGCTTTGCCCTACACATGAAGGGGTCACCGCTGGCATTAGCACTGCTACCACCAGTGGTAGGGATTTGCCCGATTTCGCTGATTTAACACGCAGTACCACTGAAATACTTGTCCTGTTATCACCAACTTAAAAATATTTGAATCTATTTTTTGTGGCTAGTTGGATCACACGTGCGCATACCCCTTTGCAACACCGGACCAGTATTACAGAGGCAGCCGAGAACAGCTCCAGCTGCCCGGGAGGTATTTTATTGATAAATTGCTGCAATAGATTATTTTCTATTCTATAGAAATCAGCCTCATCGCTGCATATTGATAAATGTGCCCCTACTTCTCACTGCCTGGGAGGACAGGTAATGCGAGTTACTACAGGACAAAAGATGGGTAACATCTCTGTAGAGGAAGGGAGCCAATAATGGCTATATATGAACTATATTGTTTGATTGCAATTTGTTTCAGTGTGATTATATACATTTATTTTTATATGATATAAATAAGCCCATATGTACATAGTGATTAGTATTGATTTATCCAATTCATTTTCTAAGGTTTTTCTCAAGGTTGTGTGTTCATGAACATTCTGCTCACATGACTCCACTGTGTATAAGCAATGGTTGCACATTATGGGCCCAATTCATCAAGGCGCCTAAGGAACGCAACGTTTTACAATGCACAGAATTCGGGCATACGCACGCCTGAATTCAACAAGGAGAGGATCTGAAGATACACTCGCTGATGGAATCGGGTGGAGATTTATTCAGCTCTACTACAAAAGACACCGCAGGATATGTCCAACACCTATGTAGATTTCACAAAAGCACGCACAGAGGGGAAAAAAAAGTAGCCCTGTAGCTGTGCAGGTGATACAACAGAAAAACATGTACTTTTGAGATGCCCAAAGCCTGAATCAGACGCTGCTGCGTGCGCTCGAGTGTGCCGCTCCTTTACTGTACGTGAACTACGGGCGCACGCCCCTTCCTCACCCCCTCCCTGACATCGTAGACTGTAGTAAGTGTCCTGTACGGATGCAGAAGAAGTGAACATTGCTGCGTTAAGTTGCACATTGTCCGGTTCTGGGACTGCGCAGATCAAATTTGTGGTTTACAAGCACAAAATTGGCATTTACGTTGCTTGATGAATCAGGCCCCATGTCTTGTATGTTCCTAAAGGTTCAAACACACTATATATTGACAAAACATATATCATTTTAGGCACCTAAAGGTATAAGAACCACAGCTGCAGGTAGAGTGTTAATTTCAAAGGTTACCACCATTCCGCTGGCCAACAAAAGTAAACCTGGGTGAAACAAACTATGGCTATTAGGAGTAAATGTTTAAAGGGGTTGTCCAGTTTAGGAAAACCCCAAACTAACATAACATTACCCCACCCTATATAAACATAAACAAAGCCGCCAGCCTGCTCCTTCAGCATAAATGTACACATTTCATTGTATCCATAGCTATTCTATGGAGCCATAGACCAGTTAACATAACAGACTAAGGGCAAGATTTACTAAGCTGCGGGTTTGCAAAAGTGGGGATGTTGCCTATAGCAACCAATCAGATTCTAGCTTTCATTTATTTAGCACTTTCTACAAAATGACAGCTAGAATCTGATTGGTTGCTATAGACAACATCCCCACTTTTTCTAACCCGGAGCTTAGTAAATCTAGCCCTAAGACAGTCTGCTGCTGTGAATCTGGCACTTACAGCCTCTCTCTGACGTCTCTCTTGCGCCTTCTTCCTCGCCAGGCTGCGCTCTTCCTCAGGGCGACTATCTTGGGTAATAGTCTCAGGTGGATGCTGATCTTCAGCTGTCTCTTGTACAATTGGGGATTGCACATCCTGGATCTTGTCTTCAGTGGATGTACAGTTACTTGTTTCCACATGACTCAGTTTTCTGTAAAAATAATATATATTATAGCAGTTTCCTTCCATCGAGCCTAATGAGTAGCAGTGTTACCTTACACCCTCCAACTTCTCAGATTTATTTCACATCCCTTTCATCACCCCATGTCACCAGCAGCACAGATACTGTACAGTAAAGGAACCGGTGGTAGTCACTTTAACGGTGCTGATAACACCGACAGTGACGCATACGCACAGATTGGTTTATCCATACATTTCCCATACATTTTATATAACAGAGATAAGTAATAGTTAATATGGTATGTTCAAAACACACATTTCATACAAGGCCAGCACTTGTGGGGTCGCAAGGGCAGAGCCAGATTTATCTCTAGAAACAAAATGTAATGATGTCTGGGTGACGGGGCTGAATTATGGCCCTTTCCCTGATAAGTGTGTGGCACCCAGTGCCAGCATTAGGTCCTGGATAGAACATTAAATATGTCAAACTGTTTTTTTGTTTTCTTATTTTAACTTCCATAATGTAACAATGATGATTATAGGAATGGGTCATGTACCCTGGAGACACTATATTCTGCTCTGTGAGAGGACCAGCAAACCTAACAATATGTTCTGTGGAATAGGAGTAATATTAGTGGATAAGTGGGCTTAGAGTCAATTCTGTCTACACCCGTTGTCTGTACCATAACACCAGCATAAAAAAATAAAAAATTCAAACCTTGTTTTATCTTGAGTATCAGCATACAACTCCCGCGGTCTCCTTATTCCTTGGGATTTCATTGCTCTTTGTCTTTCTTCTTTGGCCAATGCGGCCTTTCTGAACTGCTGGAAGCTTTCGCTTGACGACTTTATGGCCACAGGAGTGGTAATAAGAGCTTTTGAAAAACTTGCCCAGCATAAGGGGGTTTTCACCTTAGTGGTCTTGAGAAAAAAAATAAATTAGGATATATAGTAATGACAACTGAGGAGCAACAGTGACAAGCAATGAGGAATGTGAGAGACATCTCAATGGTTGACTTGCAGACTGCCCTTATTCAGTATTTCAATAGTTTATCTACAAAGACAGATAACAATCCCCATCTATAACAAGTCAGAATAATGAGCGATACCTGATGCTGTAATTTACCACATTGTACATCACATATCAGCTTTTTTGTTTTTGTCAATTGTTCTATTCATTGGCTGGAGGGGGAATCTAATGAAACAGCCGATGCAGCAAGAAACCGCTGTATGCAATCACCTTCTGTGACCCACATAGAAAAATAGATTGGTATGTTCTGTTTTTATTTATTATTTGATTGGCTGGAGAATAAACCATGGAAAATGCATTTTACATGGTGGAAATAGAAGCAGCAAGCTGCTCCTTTTTTGCAACAAGCTTCTATTTAAAAGTGAAACTCATTGACACATGATGTGGTGAAGTTCCATCATAACACTTTTATGCTCACTCATAACTTGCTCTCTCTTATACTTGCTCATCACTCTGCCCTTCACTTAATCACAGACAACACATTCTGCATCACTCATTACCGCTCACATTCACAGATTTGTTTGATCATGATAGATGATGGTGTTAGCGTTGGACTAATAATGAGGTTCAGTCTGCTCCCGATGCCTGACTCTGATAAATATTGATGTCTTTAAATGGACACTGTAGTCATAGATTATCCCCTGATGTCCTGTATATACTTCTGTGTAATATCGCACAGGATTGGCTCATTTGCACGGAGGACAAGGAAGTTCGACAATGTCCATAGATATCAAGATCTAGTTGCTCAAAGGATTTCATGGGAACCAGTTTTGCAAAAACTATACGGGCTGAGTTATTAAGGAGTAAATATCTTCCAGGACAAACCATGTAACAATGCAAGGGGTGTAAATTAGTTTATTATTTTGCACGTAAGTAAAATACTGGCTGTTTTTTCATCCAGCACACAAATACTTGATAGCTTTATTTTTGCACTGAAATTTAAAGTTGATCTAGGACATGCTTTACCCAAACTATAAATCTCTCCTCATATTTTAAATTTACTTCTCCCACCAATGCAACATGGTTATGCCGAGGTGCAAAGTTACTACTTTTTTGTGCCTTGCTCTTCTTAATGACTCAGGTCCTACAAGTTTAAATGAAAAATACCTTGTCTGGTAGAGGTTTCACATTGCAATATCCTTGGCTGGATGGAATGCCAGATCCCAAAGGACTTTTTTCTGCATCAGGTTTAGATGAACTGTTTGAGACAGGATCTAAAATAAAAAAATAATTACTTGACGGTTTGTTAAATAAAAAAATAAATCAGTTAAGTAAAACTGACCACTAGATTATTTTCCTATTTGATTTTGAGAGTCTGATATGATGAACTGGTAATCTCTGCAGCCCTGTTAACTTATAAAGGAGGAGAAGTAGGCTGGAAAGACATATATTTTAAACATGCATTTTGAGTCAGTGACAGATTAATTAATTAGTTGGTCGTCACAAGAGCTTAATATTTGCCTGTAAGGTGTTGCTCAGCATATCTGGAGGTTGAATGCTTGAAAATAAATAAATATATGCTTACTAGAAATACAGGGACTATATTGCTTAAACATTTGTCCAACTATGGGGTATATTTATTAAACTGCGGGTTTTTAAAAAGTGGGGATGTTGCCTATAGCAACCAATCGGATTCTAGCTTTCATTTATTTAGTACTTTCTACAATATGACAGCTAGAATCTGATTGGTTGCTATAGGCAACATCCCCACTTTTTCAAACCCGCAGCTTAGTAAATCTAGCCCTTGGTGTTCTGATAGCCACAGACAGCAAGTAAAAAAGGACATACTAGTGTGCACCACCCGAAATTCCACACAGCCTCCAAAAAATGCAAAAAGGAGCTGCACTTAAACACTTAATACAAAAAATAGAAATTGGCCCTCAAACTCTAGTTAAGATGATGCCACTTTTCAAGCCTCGTCCCATGACAGATAGAGACTTGCTAAAGTAGACTTAAAGGACTAGCACATTAGCTAAAAAAAAAAAGAAGCAATTTCTGACTTCCAGGCTTGAATAGTCCAAATTTCAGTCCTAAATGAAGGAAGTCACACAAGTGATTTCAGAGAAAACTAGAGAAACACTGCAGAGGACCAAGAATATTGCAGCAGAAGGAATATCTGCATCAGAGATAGTTCATAACATATAACCCCTCAAACTAGTAGATTATTTAAAGTATCTTTTCCAATTCCTGGAGTAAAACACTGAATTCACCTTAGCTGGTAATCATACCTACAGCCTGAGAAATAAGTCATCACTGGGGCCTTGAGATGTCTACTAAAGACGCTCTCCTTTACCACAACAGAATGTACCTATAGATCAGTCTTTATCAACAACCAACACCTCACAGATCATTTCTTGATCTCATATTAAACATCTTAGAAGTGTAACAAGACTCCCTAATTGATATATGGAATCCACAAAATCCTCACTTAAGATATTACTGGTTTTATTACCATTCACACCAATCTAGAGCTTCAAAGCCTGCTAAACGGAGGGACTCAACTTGACTGAAGCTCAACAAATTGAGAAGTCTTTGAAATAGACCAAACAAATATTTTACGAAGAGCAATACGGCCAACAGACTCCTAATCACTAAACTGAGATGCCTGTCTAGAAGTTATTCAATAAAAACTAACCAAGGCTCTCTCTCATATAAATCACTGGTATGGAAACCTTCGGAAACTATTACAAATTTTCTAACTAAATCTCCCACATTCTAACCTTCATAAAATACACAACCAAACTTTAATATATCTATTTCCATGTTCATTACCAAAAGTCTCCTATCTTTAACGTGATGGTTTTAACACCTCCATATGCCAATGGAGATATTAAGTCATCAAAACACTAAAACACCAAATCCTTTTAATATTTTAATCCTTTTAATATATATATACGACATACTTGTTTACCCTTGCTAATTAACCACGTGGATATTGTACCTAAGAGATAGGCATGTCACAATACCAGGAATAAATTTAATTCATACTGCAAAAAAAAATAATCAACAACTTTCCATGTTATTACTATGTCTGGACACGCAGAAAGTCTTTGACTGTATTGTAAGGCCGTTCACGTTTCATACTTTATAAGACTTTGGCTTCTCTGGCCTTTTTCTCAATGGTATTAAGAACCTTTACTCAAGTCCAGAAGCATCGCTCCAAGTACCAGGCTCTTCCACTCAAAGTTCCTATAAAAATGGTATGACACAGAGTTCCCCTGTCTCCCCTTTATTTTATTATCCTTTGTGCGATACAGAGACACTATATAACTAGAGATTTACAGAAAATATTTGTGCTGTGGGAGGAATCCTGACTACCCAAAGGAAGCCTAAACTCCACACGGATATTGCCCTGGTTGAAATAAAACCCCTGCCTAAGGGCTGTGCAGAAACAACGTTAACAAGTGTGCCACAGTCCTGCCCTTGTACTTTTTGTTCACATAATTGAGATTCAGTATTGTAACTTAACAGTACAGGGATCTAAAAGGTCTATGGCTTGAGGAGGCGGCATGTAATATGAAAGAAGCTTTCATATATATTAAGGGTTTAAACTAGGTACAGGAGGAAAACATTCTGAAGAGGAAGAGAAGTCTTAGAAGAACAGGACGCTGAAACTGGAGGATTGTAGGTTTGAGAAAAAAATGACATCACCGAAATGGTAGCAGATAGGTGGTATAGCCTCCTATGGAATAAGCAAATACAATAGAGGAGTTTATTGTGGTAATCTGCTATGCTTTTGTTCAACCAAGGTGGTAATTATTGAATATAAAAAAAAGATTGGCTGCACTATGGAGCCCCCCTTTTTCTCTATAGAAGCATTTTTTGTCCTTCCTAACACCCAATAAAAGAAAGGAAGCCGCAGACCTTCAAGGATTTTAGTGCACATTCTGTACACTGTGGGCCTGAGACATTAAGGAGAGCAGGGCAAAAAAAGGAGCAAATTTGATCCTGGACAAACCATGTTATAGTACAAGGGGTGTAACTTAGTTTATTAGTTACTCCTCTTTTTTTTGCCTTCCCTCCTTAATAACTCAGGCCCAGTGTAAAAATGTGCAACAAGAGAAGTACCTCCCAAAATAAACCGTATCCAAGGTCTCCTTTGAAGTTCTCAAATGTCAGAACGTTCGTGATTGTTTTATAGTGCAGTACAATACTTTATTTACATGAATATATCTCTCAGATTTATTCTGAAAAATTTTATATATTATATATATATATATATATATATATATATATATATATATATATAATTATATATATATATATATATATATATCACACTTTTTTTTTCCCCTCTTTTGTCCCTCAAAATGCTGACAAGAGCCCATTTCATTTTCTCCCAGGTCCTACGTACGCTCTTACAATTTGTTCCATAGTCATTTTTATTAAAAAGAGGCCAGTTCCTAACCTGAACAAATACAAAAGGAAATTGTCTAATTTGCATTCATCAGCTAGAATTACCATCATCTAAGAATGATACGATCTATTCTGCCTTCAAACCCTGAACCAAGTAAGAAAATCAAGTGCATAACCCAGAGAAAATCAGTGCACTTCTCCTTTAAAACTTGGATAAATTAGATTCAGAATCCATGGTTCAAATAGAATTCCCCCAAGAACCGCTTCTAGATAGATAGCATATCCTGTTTCTGTACTTTACGTCTCATTTAAAAATATATATTTTCATGTTTTGTAAATGTAACCATTTTTCTGTTTATTGTATTACTGTCTTATTGTATCATTTCGAGACAATTTCTTTAAATTTCCTAGTATGTATCGCTGTCACCGTTCCAGTGATTCCCCAGACCTCTTCTATCATTGTTGCTTTATTATTCCTGCTCCCCTTGTTTTTATTATGTATTTGAATATCATTAAAATTGCTGTTAAAAAAACCAAACAGCAGATGATACAAGTCTAAGCAAATGTGCACTTACATTCTGATTTTGGAGGAATAATATCTCCAGAGTCATTTTTACATTCAACAGATCCTTCAGGATGAAGCAGGAAATTAACTGAAGTTTCTTTTATCACATCTTTTTTTGAGGTTGATGAAGTCTAAAAAGGTAGCAAGAGACAAGATTAATGGCAACTTCTTCACATAAAATCACTAAAAGCTTAAAAGGTAATGTCAGCCCTTACACTTTTAAGCAATATTTCAAAACTTCAAAAACGTACTTCAGCTTTTTTTTTTTCTTTAGCATAGTGGAAATAAAAATTAATCAGCCAATATTGCTCAACTGCCACAGCTAGGAAGATCCACTGCAACAGTTCTCGGACCCTGGCAAGTAAGAACTGCTAGTTGCTGGGGACGGAGAAGAATAGCAAAAAAAACCACAGACCCTTCAATTAAGTGATCTGCCAGAAAATATTAGGGAATAAGTAATACGGATATATTAAAATATATTGAAAAAGTCTGAAAAATGTGTGTGTGTTAATACTTAGATGGGACTTCTATTCAAGTGTTTGCTTGCCAAGTGCCAATAAGCACATTAGCTTTGTGTGTCCTGAGGCTTACCATTTAGCAACAACTGGTGGTAGGTAATAAGCCTCTCAAAATACCACTGTAGCAGAGAAAAAAACAGTGACAATAATCCTTTACTGCCTTCTGAAGCCCATGTGCCCCACCATTAGTGCTTTGGAGGATTCAGTGTCTGTGATCCCCATTCAGTACACAAATGAGACAGGAGGACTACCAAAAGAGTCGTCTCTCCTGAGAGAAAGAAGTGCAGTTTAGGGTTGGGGAGGGGAAGAAAAAGCTTCTACTTCAGACTTTGGAAGAAGTAAGATGTTCAAGATCACACAATCACCTTGTCGTCCCCCTTTTCAGGTTCCCCACAAAAGGGGAAAAAAAAAAAAAAAGTTTTAATTACACCTTGCCCACTGACCATAGCCAACAGTCTGTCTTTGTCCATAGCAGGCATTCCAGTTCTGCCCATAGCTGGCATAATTATTCTGCCTAATGCTGACAGCATGACGTAGCCCATAGCCAGTAATAGGGGTCAGAACACCACAAGCCACAATATACCCCTCTGAGGAGGTATATTGTTCCTCTCACATTAAAGTGAGGGGAGAGGAGAATAACATCCACCATGACAGACTTAGTGAGAGTCAATTCCTCACCACTCTCATTAGAGAGGACTAGTTCGTGCTACGTAATAACAAAATTTTACTAGATGTCCTGGTGCTCTATAATCCAGACATGGATGTGGCCCGTAGCCTCCGTTGTCAATGGTAATATGGATAACAAATCCCGCTGATGAGAAAAGTCCATTAACATAAAACTGCAGCTGTGGCTGCTGCATTATTGATTGTACTCAACAAGGCAGAGAGAGGATAGCACTGTTCTCTTGAGTTTCTGGTAGTCTCTATATTTTCTCTGCAGAGCTACCCTCATTATAGTCCAGACCTTAAATTATATTACCAACACCCACCATTTGTGGCAGCTATCCAGAACAGCCCTTGCATTTGGTAAATGGGGATTTGCTTTGTGCCCCAGTCCATTAAGGAGGTAAAGGCCTGCCATAGAGCACACAAGTTATTTTGTTATTTTCTAACCCTAAGTAAGGTCAAGATCCACTCAGGAAGCCCTTTCAACAGGGGGTTGGAACAACATGTGGGGTTCAAACCCAAGACTACCAAGGTTCTGGAAGGTCCCAAAAAGGATGTTTTGGCCATAGACCCAGAACAATGCAAGAGATGCAGTGTCAGAAAAGTAAAAAATATGGTAAGCTTATCACTTTCTTTCCTTCATCTCCTTTCACTCAGGGACACCTTATCTATGTAGCAGGGCTAAATATTCCACTAAACGTTTCCATGTTCATAGAATTGACAAGATCCTAACATTAGTTCCGGTCCAAAGAAAGCTAGAACTAGGCAACCCATTGCTCCAAGGTTTGAAGTAGTCACTTGTTTGCTATCAAAAAGCAGGATGGTTCTTTAAGACCAGTCTTCAACCTCAGGCCCTAGAATCACTACTTAAATAGCTCAGGATTTGAATGAATGTTTTGCCAAACATCCCTTAGTTATGAAGCATGAGATGTTTTTGCATAATGATAGATTTAAAAGAGGCTTTCCATTTTATATCCATTCACCCAAAACACAAACAGATCCTGAGGTTATACTGGAAAGATCGCCCTTTTTTTTTATTTCAGTGGACTGTAATAGTGTTTGGCCTGTCCATTTCTCCATATACGTTCACTCGAGTGATTAAAGCAGTCATGGGGTATCTATCCTCAGGATTGTGTTCATTGTATGCTCTCAGTACATCCAGATCATGACACCTTAATTCATCATATGGATTTAACACTCTCCCTTCTCACAAATCTGGATTTCACAGTAAAATCACCAAAGCCCATTTTCACCCAGTCACATTCACTTACATTTCTGGGTTCTAATTAGATACATTTATTTCTCTGGTGTGCTTCCAGAAAAGTTGCTAGAGATGCAGCAACTTCTATTGAGGACCTTCCAAAAGGGCAACATTTCCCATGCATATAGCAAGAATCATAGGGAAAACTACTAGTCTGCATGTACAAATCCTACGCACAAAGTCCCAAAAAAGTCACAAACTCATTTCAGCTTCGATGGTCTGAAACAAACTCTGTACACATCTCGTCGCTCTTGCATTTAGCCTTAGACTTCCTAGCTTCTAAATATGATGCAGGTTGGCATAGTCTACAGTCAAATCATATGGATCCGCATTTTCTCTGGTGGCTCTGAACTTAATGGAAATAAATCATATCTTTTCCAGCTGTCATCATCATTTATATAGTGCTACTAATTCCACAGTGCTGTACAAAAAACTGACTCACATCACATAGCTGTGCACTATTTCTCTCACAACATCCATTTTACCTAAATACTCCAAATAATGGGACATTGATCCTTTCTTGGTGTTTTTGGCCTCTGTTAATACAGGCGATAATAATCTGTTAGCATTGGCTTTTGGGGCTAGAGAAGCAAATCAGGTTCTCACTCACATTAGAAAACCCTAATGTGAAGCCTAATACATATATGGTGACTTGCCGGTCATGATCTCAAAGCCCCTCTAACAGGGGACATCTCTCAGCTGTTTTTGACCTGTTGGAAACCCATCTGCCCAGCAAGGTCCTCCACTGTTAGGAGATGGATTGTTACTACTAACCAATTCACTAGTCACTCTTACAAGCAATTATACACCCTGCTCAATAGCCTTGGCTTCGATTTTTGTATAACATTCCCTGGGACCATCTGATCTTACAAGACTTCAGATGGTCAAGAGACGGAGTTCCCAGTGCAACCACCAGGTATGCGATATTCTGCCCACCAGCAAGCGCTAGGTAACAAGCCTCCAGATGAATAAAATACAAGTTTTCAGGAATCTATGACTTTTGTTCTAGAGAACTACCAATGTCATCTAGCAACAGCTAGCATCCTACAGCTATTGCTTGGCCTGTTTCCTCTGGAGAAATATCTGGCCAACATTTTTTTTATTGTATTTTGTGCTGTCTCTCTTAGACGCAGCCAAGAACCAGAAGAGGCCTCAAACCAGAGTGCTAAGGAAACAAAACTAAAATTTCCACTTCTCAGTGCAGCGTAAGCCACAAGGATGGATAGTTCTAGAGCAGCCGCCAGAGTCACCTTGTTAAATTCTTCAGAGTTCCATTCTTCTGCTTTCCAGAAAGTGCTGATTCTTTGTCCTTCATCCCTCTCTTATGGTTTTCAGTTTTCAATTTAAACGTCATTATGTACCCTTTTTATGTTTGTTATATTACAGTAAACATTTTTGCAATTGTTTCCTCCTCCACTCAGGAGGTTTCCCATCACTAGGGGTGAATTGCCATCAGTGAGCATAACAAAAAAATACAAAAAAATAAATAAAAATCAATTAGTGGGGGAAATATTCCCTAGAACGAATCATGTTTGCAGGTCATAGTTTCCTGAAATGTGCACCAAGAAAATACTTCACACATACAATTTTTCTTTTAATCTAATTACCTCTGATGTAACGCTGTCTGTACGAGTCAAACAGGATTCTGGCGTGTGCTGTTTGTTTCGAGGAGACGCTTCAAATTTAGGAGTGTGAATCGGTGACAATACTTTACTTATACCTAGAAGCAAAATAAATTGAGATATATATATATATATATATATATATATATATATATATATATATATATACATACATACATACATATACACACACACACACATACACAAAATTGATAAGGTACAGCAAATTACAGCTCTTCAGGTTAGTTTTTCCATTGTTAAAGATGAATCATCAATTACATTTAAAATTTAAAAAGGGACACCAACTTCAAAAATGATCTGTGCAGAATTGAGTGTAAAAAAGGGAAATTTAAAACTAGATATAGAAAATACATCATCCTTTTATGCAAACTTATGGCATTTTTTCTGCCACTTCTTGACCTGCTCTCCATCATAATGGCCCTGAATGTACCCGATCACTCCACCTCTGTCCTACACCAGCCCACACATTCTTTATTAACAGTTATTTATATAGCACCTACATATTACGCAGCACTTATACAGCGAATATTTATTCATTCACATCAGTACCTGCCCCAGTGGAGCTTACAATGTATATTCCCTACCTCATTGTCACACACACACACACGGGTTGTATTGTGTCAGAAGCCAATTAACCTCGCAGTATGTGTTTGAAGTTTGGGAGGAAATTGGAGTACTCAGAGGAAACCTGAGGGCCCAGTGCTGTGATGCAACAATGCTAACAACTGTGCCACAGTGCTACTTTTTGTTCTCATATTTGAGACTCCGTATTACAACTTAACGATAAAGTCTGAGGGGTCTAAACGTCTGTGGCTTGAAATAAAGGAGAGGGGAGGTATGATAGAAACTTTCAAATATATTAATGGTTTAAACAAGGTACAGGTGGAGACCAGCTCACACATATAGGTCCCTGGTTGGAATTGAATCCAAGATCTCAGTACTGTTGAGGCAAAAACGTGAACCACAGTGTTGCCCAAAAGCCGCCCTTTGCCATTAATCAGTAACGCCAACATATTTTATAGTGAGAAGATTATTTTAACTCAGTTGATTAGGATTGGAGAGAAGACATAGGGGAGGGAAAGGGCAGACAATGGAACTGTACTGAATGGTGAGCTCTGTCTTCGGACTTACTAGCTCCATCATTGAAACTGGTTAAGTCACATGCCATGGTTAATCACCTAAAAATATAACTATATGAATGTGTGCCCCACCCCAATGAATTTTGTGTTGATCTACCTTTTTTCCTATGCATTTGTGCAGTTTCTTCTACGCTGGATGCTATTTGTCAATGCGTCTGTCTTGCCATTTAGCAAGGAGGTGTCAACAGGCTGTGTGTGTATAGTCTGCTAGACTGAAGGGCTGCTGTTTGTGACAACTGCACTGATTGATTAGAGGCAAAATATTTCTAGGATGTAGAGGCCAAGAAATCTGTCATTTTTAAGAATTCATGCTGTGTGGGGGAAGCCATAAAAGGCTGTTGAAAACACCACAGCCCTCTTCTAGTTACCTCACAGGATAGGAGGGTTGAGTTGAAGATTCAAGTTTTAGGTCACTATATGAAGATTTGACCAGTTTTCCAACCGTTCCCAGGTGCAGGTACACGAAACAAAGTGAGTTTTCAGGTTCTATATTTATTCCTTTTTATTTTAGAAAACTGTTTGCAATTTAATATTGTAGGTTATATTATCTTAAGCATTGGGTCGATTTTGCCATATTAAATTCCATTGAACGATGTTCTGCGTTTATGTTCTTAAATTCAAATGCTAGATAGTTTGGTTAATAAAAGCACTACATAACGGAAATACAGGGTATTGTCTGTTTAATGATAACTTTGGTTGATTTAAAGTTTAATTGTAGTGGGATTTAAACTGTCATGGTATTCTGAATTAAGGGGTCTTCCTCAAAGTGTGATCGCTGAAACCAAACATTGGTGGTGGCAGTTTTGGATGAATATTAAGTGTGTGAAATAAAAAAAAAAAAAAAAAATCATCATTACTAGATAGACCAGATGAGTTTGCTGTGATTAACAGTTTGTCACACCCAAACACATGAGACAGGCGAGGGCGCGCGAGAGAGATAAATAGATATGCAGGCTGTGGTTTGAAAAAGAAAAGCAGAAGGTTTAGGTGCCTGCTTTTAGCAGTGGCTCTGCTGCTCTGTACACTAGCGGGATGTCTGTACACTGCCTGGATGTCTGCCCATTACACTACTGGCCAATATCACTGATTTCTTTTGTTTTGTTTCTTGGTTTTGTATTTTTCTATATATAAGTACTTCTGGATAAAAGTAAATGGACACTCCTTCATCCAGTGTATACTTTACTCATAGCAACATAAGATCCAAAATTATCAAACATCTGCAGAGAGCATATAATTAGTCAAGCAAAGTTTTCCTTACGTAATGGTGATAATGGGATCTCATCTGGAAATTCATCTGTATTGTGCAATAAGGATTTCCATGGACGGCCGACTAATGGGACTTGTGTAGAACAAGAAGGCATGGCAAAGGGGAAGTCTCTGGATAATGTAGTGTCAGTTAACTAAAAGAATATTAAAGTAAAATGCATTAAACAAAATTGAAGGATATATATGTGTTTCCAAATCAAGCTTTCCTCTAAAATAGAAATACAATGTTTAAGCTGCGCACCGTGGATTTTATTACCCATTTTAACTACTGTAGTAAGCAAATATTATATCTGGAAACCTTAACATACCATGATACCAACATTATACATTTTACAAGTTAATCTAAAATCAGGGATTGTATAACAAACTTATTGGAAACCCTGGTTCACATTTCAAATTTCAGTGAAAAGCTTTTTGTGATGACTTTGTCCTCGTGACCAAGGCACCAACTAAGCATGTTTTATATTACAAAAACTCAGAGTTTGCCAAGGAGTCTATGCTGTTTTATGTTTAATGGTAAGATAAATTGAGGAACTATGGAGCTCATCTTTATATAGTCAATCCTATTAAAAGAAGATTAATCTTTGCATGGCTTTTCAGACCTGCAAATGGCCAGTGAGGTTAGCTTTACCCCTCTACCCCATGACTTAAGGGGCAAGAATATCTCAAAATGTGAATTTTCAGAAATGAAGCATAAAAAGGTAAAATACTAAAATATATTGTTCAATGTTAAAGAGACATAGCGACACGCAGCTGTGCCCGCAATCCTGGACTGGAGGAATAATATAACCCTTTGCCAGGCAGGTCTCTGCTGATATACCCACCCGTGAGGTCAGATTAGAAAAAATAGATAACAGATAATAAACAGAGGATGTATTGCTGTGACATAAGTAATAAGCTTTTCTAGGGTTTTGCATCACTGACAAAAGCCGGGTATCCTACTGCTAGCTGTAGCTGTGCTATTGCCTGCTGTACTCCAAAAAGGGTGGGGTACCTTGTAACAATGAAAGAAACCCTGACAGTAGTATGTGCGACTTGAACACTCCAAAGCCAACATGCCCGACCGAGTTATAATTGCGACTGTTTAAAAAAAAAAAAAAACAACCCACGTTTCATAACAGTGACTATGCGGGATCCCAGTACTAGTGAATGACGTCAGTGTAAAACGCGACACTACTATAAAAAAAAATTATTGTACAGCTGGCGCTTTCTTGTACACCCCCTTTAAACAGCAGTAATAGTAGTGTCGCGTTTTACACCGACGTCATTCACTAGTACCGGGTTCGCGCATAGTCACTGTTATGAAACGTGGGTTGTTTTTTTTTTTTAAACAGTCGCAATTATAACTCGGTCGGGCACGTCAGCTTCGGAGTGTTCAAGTCGCACAAACTGTCGGGTTTCTTTCATCGGGATAGTGAGTACCACAGCTATAAAACACTTATAGAAGTACAGAACACCCTGTATGGAAAGAGCCCTCTAAACCAAAACATTTTTTTACAATTGCTTGCTAATTAATTATTAGGCGCCTATATAGAGATTTTTCTGTTTTTCAAAGAACATGTTTGCAGGCAGCTGAAGGTTAGAATTTACCTGGTCTTGTTTTACAAGAGGAACGTTCTCTTTTGGGTGTGGCGTTTCTGCAAATAAAAGATAGAGAATATATTACTTATGTGCTAGAAACCTGCTATGCAGAAGGCTTCCAGGTTGCCCATGAAATATTTCCCATCTTCAGAATATAGACACACAATAAAGATTAATTGCAGAAACTTTATTATGTACCGAGAAGCTATTCCATGTACTTAATAATTTGTGGTTTCCTCCCAGAATGCCATGGCTACAAATTCAAACGCAGGCATCTTGAGCAATTGATTTGGGTTTTTAAATGGCTTGTATTAAAATATGCCACTTAATGAAAAAGAACCTCAACAATAGTAAATATGTTAAAGCCACATCAGCATAAATAGTTTGTCATGTATTTATAGAGCATTCCCATTTAATACTTCTGAATGCAGGCAACGACAAGCAAAGGCTTCCTTGAAACTATGCCCATTCTTTTTTCGACTATCAATGTCAAAAAGTGCTTTAGTAGGCCCTGATGTCTTCCCTACCCTTACTTCCCCTATTATGGATGTATGTTCCTTATTTTGCTTTCATCCCCCAAATTTCAATAAAAATTTCATTTTTTTTTTTAACAAAAGTGCTTTAGTAGGAAACGTGTTAAATGATCAAAATTAAAGTGTAACGTTGTTAGCATCCACAATGCTTTGTAGCCTGGGCATTAGGATGGAGTTTCAGAGCCCCACAAGGAACATGTATTGGATGCATGCAAGTAGCACAAATGAAACCCATATAAATTAATTAAGTATATACTTACATTAATTTGACAGTAGTTTGGTTAGTGCCAACAACCAATCGGTCGTTATGGGCTACAGCTTGTATTATAAGTTTGTTTGTTTGTTCCTGATGCTGTATTTTACTTCATTGATATATTTACCTAGCAGCGATGAACCATAACATTATGATAGGGGACTGTTGACTAAAAAATGTAAAATATATTTTCAACTGTGAAAATGAAAACCACAGACAAGCACAGGACAGGCGTCCCCACCAGATATACTGAATATATACTTACCAACTGTCACAGTTTACAGAGCGGTCTCTAAGAAGTGGCAGCTTTTAAATATAGAGGCATTTCCAGTCTATGAACTGCATGAGTAAACATTTATTACAGGTTTTTAAATAAATTATAGTAGTTATGCTCAGTGGTCAAGGTCTCCTGTGTTTACCACATTTCCCAGCAAAGTACAATAACTGGAAATTGTATAAACATTTTTGTTGTACCACAAAAGTTGGTAAAAAGACAGAGACAGGCTGCCTTCCCCATACCTAAGAATATCCCAATGCTTGCTCCTGTAATCCGTCTCAAAATTACATTATAAGCATCAGTGACATTATATAGTTAAGCCTACATAAATAAGATCTTGGACTATACACAGATATCTAATATAAAGATATTTTTAAAAACAAGTGGCATAAAATGTGTGTCAAATATATACTTTTATTTGGGAAGTAGTGATGTCACTACTTCTATTTGGAGAGTAATGGTGTTACTAGAGTCACATGACTAGGCTATGCATCCAGGGGCAAACGCAGGATTTGCAGAGGGGGGTTTCCACAGCACCAGTGGGCGTGACCAGCATGCATGGGGCCGTGGCTATAATTTTAGACAGTACTTGGCTACTCTCCCTATCCCCATAATATACATAGGCAATGCTGCGTGCACTACTGTTAGGTGCACGCAGCTCTCTCTTTTCGAGCGGCGGTGTGTGAAGCGGGAGCAGGGTCCAGCCACCTCAATTATACAGTGCCCCAGGCTTGGAGGGGGGTTTTCAGGCACTAGGAAATCCCCCTCGGTTTGCCTATGGCATCCTATCATAGAACACTTTCAGAAGGTCAATGAAGGTAATGCACAACTGGACAGGAGAATCATCTCACACAAACCAGTTGCTTGGTTTCAAACTAAAACTTGTGCATCATAAAAGAATAATGTACCCCTTTACTGTAAAATAAAAAAAGGATATTAGAAGTCTGTTTCCTGTATAACCGCATTCTCCTTGTGCTTTTATATAGTCATGGGACTGGCATTTGTTACATAGATACACAGTGGTCGAAGGGGAAATTTAGAAGAGGCGGTATGGAAAATATAATGGGAATGTAAGTGACTGGAATGTGATAGTATTACATTGAAGGCAATAGGAGAAGTGGCGGTATGATACCGCCAAATACATCCCCACTTCCACCACTGTATATGTGTATATAATGTAAGTGACTGGAATGTGATAGTATTACATTGAAGGCAATAGGAGAAGTGGCGGTATGACATACCACCGGATACACCCCCACTTCCACCACTATATATGTGTGTAAATAATGTTATAGTATTACAATTAGAGATGCTCGGGCTTGGTTCTGAAAACCAAACCCACCCGAACTTAGGGGATCCGAGTAGGCTCGCGAGCCGGCTCAGTACTTTTGCGCGTCCTCATACCTGAATCGAGTCAAAACATCATTGTTGCGTTGTCGGATCTCATGGGTTTTGAATTCCAGAAGTACCTCCCTCCCCAGGAGATCCAGTGCCATTGCTTATACAGAAACAGGAGGGGTAGCAGTGTTCTTGTCACTTGACAAAAATTGACTGGAAATTAATGTTACTGAAGTTAATAATAATGTAGGAACAAAAAAAACCCAAATTATGTGATTTTACAAAAAATAAATAAAATAAAATGGGGATTTTAGAAAAAAAAAAAAAATAGGGATCCAAAACAAAAACCAAGACACGTGAGAGCGGTTTTGCCAAGACCAAAGCCAAAACACGAAGTTAATCCAGATCCAAAACCAAATCTAAAACACGGGGATCAGTGAACATCTCTAATTACAATGAGGTCAGAGGGCAATAGGAGAAGTGGCAGTAGAGCATACCACTGTATATACATATAAAAAGGGTTAAAGGCTCTTTACGAAAAATGTGGCGATAAGAATGATTTTCTATCACCGCAAATTTATTTACAAATCTCGCAGAGAAAGCTGAGCGATACTGAGCTTTCCCCAAGCAGTAAGGGTTAACTTATCTCTTCAGACTGACCCCATGGAGTGCTATACGCATGTGTCATCTGGATAGCCAGATCACATATACCCTGTCGAAATGAAAACCCAGACTAGAGCTTTCAGGGCCTTTGTAAAAAAAACAAACAAAGGAATATATAAAAATTATCAATCATTGGGAAAAAAATGCTTTATTTACAGTTTTATTCAGTTACTTCTGTTATCGCCATCTCAGGATGGCGATACCGCCAGCAGAGGCTGCCACCGGCGATAGTACCTCTATTGCCCTGTGACCCGGTGACCCTTTGATTAATAAGGTGAAGCACTGTCTCCAGCGCAAGCACCAATTTTTGCCAGAGACAGGGCGGCCACCAGTTCTTGCGGGGCCCAGTAAAAAAATGTAGGGCCCCCTCCTTCCTTCTCTTACCCCATCCTCATTTTTAAGTTAGCCTCTAACCAACATTTGTCTCCCCCCTCTCTCTTCAGTCACCCCACGGATTAAGACAATGTAGGCCCCTGGGCTAAGGGTACTGTAAGGCACCCAGTAATTTGTAAAGGCCCTCGACCCCCTGCATCCAATTCATCTCCCCATCCCCAGACATGATTCCCCTCCCCCTCAGCCCCAATGTATCACCTCCGCTTCTCCTCCCCCCTAATACATAAAAAAACAGCACTTACCTGGTCCACTCTTCTTGCCTGCAGGCTCCAAGTGGCATTTCTGTGCGGGTGTGGTGGGCAGCGTGCTGCTTGCGAGACTATAATAGTCTCACGAGACCTCTTCAGTAAGCAGCATGCTGCGCCCGTACTGACAACAGGGCAGCTACCAGCAACAGATTTGCTGTTAGCTACACCTGTCTAACTTGAATGAATGGGAGGCAGTGACAGTCAGGGGCAGAGCCGACCCCAACCCGACCCACGGCTTTATTAAGTAAAAGTCTTTGTTAGGGCCCCCCAGCTGCCCGAGGCCCCAGGGGTAAAGCAAATTATGTTAATCCGGCTCTGCCCCCCGTCTCTGGTCCTATCTATCCCCTGCAGTAGTTTACTTACCTCTCTGCTACTTCTTGCTGGCTCCTTTCGGCTCCTCTCCATTGCCAGATTTGTGACGTTATTAATTACATGACATCATTGATGCTGCAGGGAGCCTTCTGCCTTGTTGTGGCTCTATCCGTAAACCACCGCTCTCTGGAAGATGTGCACCTGGGGGCCTGGAACTGGAGCAATTGGTGACAACCGTGAGGCTCCCACATATTAGGAGTGGAGGTGGACGTGCTGTCTGCAAAGGGGCCCGTTGCCGCATTCTTTAAATCAGCACAGAGGCTTCACCCCACCCAGGACCGAATTAAGGGAAAGGAAGTCACTCATGAGATCTCCTCAGTAAGGAGCTTACTGAGCGCCGGGAAAAGGCCTACAGTGACAGGCTCAGCAGCATTGATCGGGCCGGGGGCGCCCCCGATGAGCACTTCCAAGGGCCCCCTGGATGCCTGAGGTCCCTGGGCTGTAGCCCAGTTAGACCTCAGGTTAATCCGGCCCTGACCCCACCCCTCACATCTCAGGAGCAACTGCTGCCTAGAAATGCAGCCCGCCATGTCACCACCCTCCCCTAATAAATCTGTTTGGGCCCTGGGCCACCGGAGCCCCACACTGCTGTACTCCCTGTACCACCCTGATTGCAGCCCTGGCTGGGGATGGAGCTTTTCCCCTTCAATAAATAGACAAACACGTTTTATAAATCGTTTTACATCTGTCTCCGCAGTATTAATGGCAGGCAGTGCAACAAATAAGCAATTGTTACATTTTCCATGAACAAATAAACTTAACGTTTGCTATTTTTTAGGCAGAAATATTCTCTTGGCTCGCATAATGACTGTGCCATACATCAGTGTATCAAAATTAATTGCATTCCAGGGCAGACGTTTGCACAGTGGAAAACAAATAAATTATTTAATTTTACCCAAAACAGTTATACATTTTTGTGACATTTTAAATAACACTGAGACGCATTTTCCTCCAGCAAGCGAAGGCGCTGACAGCAGTCGTGATGAAGAAAAGCAAAAGCAGACACAGCGCAAATTAATAGGGTCAGACTTGATATAAATTGAGAGGTAAAATTGGAAAGTGAACCCACAATCAGATTTTTATTATCGGTTTGTATTTTGCACATAGAGAATTTTGCGAGCTATTCAATAGCCCACAATGTGCAGAAAAAAGTGCAGTCATATAGACTGACTAGGAGAATGCTAAATAGATTATACTAGAATATACAATTTAGTGTAAAGGTCAGATGTTGAATAATGTCTACATGTCGATAAGGTGAAATAACAGAGGATCAGGGGAAACTAGAAGATATTCTACTTACCCCCATCTATACTTCAATATCAGTAAGGTGCCAGTGTGCACTGTCAATCAATTACGCCATAGAGATCAATGATCTTTATGGGGTATCCATTTCTCCTGTCCACTCTCCTGTGAAGAATGAAGGAGAGATGGTCGTGTGCACATGACTGCAGGCTGCATGCCAATGGTGCTTTGTACGTGTTTGGAAATATTCATCATTGATCCTGTGTAAGGGAGCACAACAACTTTCATATTGAAAGGACCATGATGGCAAGAACATACACCAACTAGTAGTTAGTGATCACTATAAATGCAGTGTATACTACTCCACAGGGGGTCAATGACTCTACTAGACCTGATGCTGCGGTCTGCAAGAATCTTAACATGTCATAAATACACATAAATTGACATGAATTTGCAGCTTCCAGTGTCGGCAGAAGTGTCACCTGCACTTGGATGCAGCTAGCATGAATATAGCTACAAACAGGGCCGCCAAAAGGAATCTGGGGCCCCGGTACAGTAAGTGATTGCGCCCCTCCATACATAGGTCACAGTGTTGGGGGGCGTTGTCAACATGGGACATGGCTGTGCCTCTTTATACAGGACATATGTATTAAAACGATGTTGCTCTCACCTACCTGTTATTGCAGCTTTCACAACCTTGTACTGGATCTTGTATGGATCCTGGAATGTTGGCAGGAGAGGGCTAGCAAATTTTAGCCCAGGGAGCCAAGACTAAGGGGGTGTAGATGCCCCCTGCCCAGCCTACCCCTGAATGTTGGGGCCTATTTTGAAAATGTAAATATGGAAAACCGAGCAATAAGTGAGCACTGTATGTAACACAGATCAAGCAGTATGTAATGCATACATTACAATAAAACATTACATTTATCACACCCTCTCCAGACACATTATAACCCTTCCCCCAGACACATTATGACCCCCTTCCCCTTACCTGTCCTGTGTTGGTGCAGAGTGGAAACTATTAGTCTTGTGAGATTACGAAATCTTGTACTATGCAGGCTGTCCAGGGACTGGGAGCTCCCTCCCCCTAACCAAACCCGTACACCCCCCACTCCCTTCACCAGGTGTGTGCGCCACCTAATGGTGGGAAAAAACTAAAACTAAAAAAACTAAAACAAAACCTAACTACTTCAGGTGAAGACCGGGCCCCCCAGGCATGCCGGGGCCCCCGGTATTATGTACAGCCCCCCTCCTCGGTGCCCCCGACTATAGATTGTTACAGTAAACGAGACCTCTGTATTCATTATAGGATGCACGTGAAATGTAGAATGTACAATTTTAGGTACGGTTTAGCACTTACGGAGGTCACATTTACCATAAGAACCAATAAACGCTGTAGACTGACAGCTGTGTCCAAAGCAGAATGGGTGCATCCAACTGCCTCAGTGTAAGATGCTCTTGCGCAACAGTGCGTAGAGTCTTAGGGCTAGATTTACTAAACTGCGGGTTTAAAGAAGTGGAGATGTTGCCTATAGCAACCAATCAGATTCTAGTTTCATTTTGCAGAATGCACTCAATAAATGACAGCTAGAATCTGATTGGTTGCTATAGGCAACATCTTCACTTTTTCAAACCCGCCGTTTAGTAAATATACCCCTTAGAGTCTAATGAAGACAAATCGTCCCCTATTTCAGGCCTCTGCATTGTTTTACAGAAACAGAGGGATTTAGGGTTGAATGTAAACTTGTCTGTTTGTCTATGCACAAACAAACATCTGAGCACTTCCGGTTCCACTACTGTCAGAGCAGGATTAAGGCTCTGGGGGCCCGGGGCACTTACGACAGGGGGGCCCCCTATTGTGTAATATGGTCTTCATTTTAGACAAATAAATAGGCAATACTGTGTGCACTACTGTTAGGTGCACGCAGCTCTGCCATCACAACATAACAGTGTGAATTAGGACATACCTCCCAACTGTCCTTGTAGTCAGACCAAATCCTGACTAAGTGAGACAGTGACCCACATTCTGGACTGTCCCACTATAATGAGGACAGTTGGAAGATGGTCCTGCTCTCTCCTACCTGCTCTTGTCACTTTTCACCACCTGTGGTTGCTGGTGTCTTAAGCTCAGTTGCTGCTTGTGTAGATTCTGTGATGTCGGGGCCCTGTTTTGAAAAACAAAAGGTAAAAAAGGGACATAAACTTTAGGAATCCCCAAACAGTCCTGTTAATAAATCAATAGCACCCCCTTTAATAATTAGCCCTCCTTCCCAAAATCAGTCCCATGTTCAATTAATAGCCCCAAACCACCTCATCTTAAATTAATAGGACCCAATATTAAATTAAATTGCCCCACCATCACCCCACAAATAAAATCGCACTCATTAAATAATGAGCCCCCACCAGCATTCCACCATGAAATAGCCTACCTCCCATACTATATTAAGAACCCTCTTCCCTTACATATATTAACATACCGCCCCCATGCACACTATATATATATACTGGCCCCCCACACTCACATACTATAGTTTATATACCACACACACACACACACACTATATACAATGCACACACACACACAATATCTACACACACTATATTTATGTACAGTACACATTCTCACAAACACATTCCCTTCCCCCCCAGATATTAACTTACCTTATGCCTGACAGGCAGGGCAGCTCTTCTCTGCTCCTCCTCACACTGTCATCTACATGGCAGCTACGGAAGCCCTGAACACTCAAAAAAAAAAAAAGCAAAAGCTTTACTTGTGCTGATACTGCCGACAGAGCACTTACACTCGGAACCCTGTGCTGCCGACATTTGGGGGCAGCAACACACCTGGTCCGGGTGGCCCCCTGAGAGAGGGTGGCCAGGGGCACTTGCCCCCTGTGCCCCCCCCCTTAATCCGGCCCTGACTACTGTATGTGGAGTTATACACCTCTTATTATCGGCGCATCCATAAATCTAGTGTACAGATGCATCAGGTGCAATCAGTCATTTTACCAACTCGAAAACTACATAGTCAGGTGTAGGCGCAGAACTTGTGATTTATAAGGAATGTATTTCAAAGAGACAAAAATAAGATGCATCTCAAAGGGGAGTGCTGACCTCGCATCTGCTCTTACTGCAACGTACATGAATCCCGCTATCTGCCTCTCTAAGATAGTTTGATTTACTTTTCCTTGCAAATCATTCTTCCTCTGCTAAAACACTTTGTCAGTCTCTACATTGGTTGCCCGTTTTTTACCAAATCCAATATAAAAAATACTTTTACTAACCTACAAGGCCTTCAACAATGCTACACCAACATACATCTCATAACTTGTGCAAAAATATCTTCCAACTCGACACCTCCGTTCTGCACAAGATCTGCGTCTCTCGTCCACTCTCATTACATCCTCCCATTCCCGTTTACAGGACTTCTTTCGAGCTGCACCCATTCCATGGAATTCCCTCCCTTGCACAGTAAGACTTTCCTCTGGTCTAGAAACCTTCAAGTATTCTCTGAAAACCCACCTCTTCAGATAAGCTTATAATATTCCTCAACCTCCCTAGGTACCCCTATTACCACCAGTTACACAATTCACAAGACAACAACCCTCAGACAAACATTGCTGTGTGACTGGTTCATATATCATACTAATCCCTTTTGTTTGGGGTTTTTTAGTTTCTTTTTTTTACCTTTGCAATCTGGCTGGACTGAAATGCAATATGTAGACTTATCTTCATGTATCCAACTCCCATTGTCTCATAGATTGTAAGCTTGCGAGCAGGGCCCTCTTACCTCTTTGTCTGTTTTACCCAGTTTGTTTATTACTGTTTTTGTCCCCAATTGTAAAGCGCTACGGAATTTGCTGGCGCTATATAAATAAATGTTGATAATGATAGCGCAGCTTAAAATAATGGGGCAAGTTGTATGGAATACACATTTACGCACTTGCATCCAACTCTAAATATTTAAAACTGGACACATACAAAAAAAACAAGTTGTAAGGCTGAACTGCAATTGCTTCAGACACAAAGCATTCCCACACAGTTGCATAGTAATAATAGCAGGTATATATTGTGCACTTGCATTAACTGTCCATTCAATCATAATATATAAGGCAGGGTTGAAATTCCTTGTGGCAGAGACTAATAGGCCTATTTTGATTATGGGGTTGAAAGCAAATATATTTTACGGTCAATAGATAGATAGGTCAATATTATGAGAGTTTCAAATAGTTTAAACAATTTGAAAAACAAGTTAGTCTAGGGGTAAATTCACACAAGAGGGTCCCCTTGTTCTCATCTGTCTGCCGGATTTCTGATTCTTTCAGTACCAATAAGATGGAGCACAGAGAAGGGGCTTGTAATAACCCCATGAGGAGCGCAAGACATGTACCACGTAAGGCATATATGGACAGAAGCATCGTGTAATATTTTTTCTGCCTATATTACATTCACTGGACAGCCCGAAATGTTCATGTGCTCCTCCAAAGAAATGTTAGAAGCCCCCCACCTGATTTTCATTTCTGCTCTGTTTAATGGTAATTAAAAGGAACGGATAACAAATGGAGATACAAAGGAGGAATAGTAATAATGAAGTAGCAGAAAATGTGGTTTATTCACTCAGTGAGAGTGACTCAAGTTGGACCTAAAACAAAACGGTTTTAAATAGAGTTGGTCTGACAATCCAAGCAAGGCTATGCAGTCTATGCACTACAGCATATAGATTTTCTTTGGTCTCTATAGTAAAAAAATCAAATATTGGATATAGCTAACTTTATTTTCTCCATCTAAAATCTGGCACAGCAGTGTACATATTCATTATAAGCATGAATGTATTTATCTGGTGGGCCAGCAGTTCTCTCAGTTGATTTTCCCTTTTTATTCTCAAGGAACATGTTTTACTAATTAGCTCATGGGGGAATAGGCTCTACAATTGTAGCAGAAAAAGTGCAAATCAGAATTAAGAGAGATCAGTATACGAGACATAAAAGTTCTCTCCAGCTTTAAACAACACAATCAACCTCCTTAAAACAAACTTACTATAACTGAAGTAACTCAGCATATTTCTGTGAACACTCATTCAAGAAGACCAATTAGTTTTAAAAGATAAAGGAGCAGGCAAGTGTCCAACTTTTCAACAACACTCTACTTCTATGGAAAATCTGTTATTTTGAAGTTGAAGATAATCATATAAATCACTTTACTGTCCAAAATAGGGCAGAAGGGTAGTTACCTGTGGTCCCAGTGTTCAGAGGGTTATAAATGGGCCTATGCTATTAAAATTGTGCATATCTCTAACCGCAGCAATACTTACTGTACTGATGACCTATAGCCAATCAGAGTACTAAACGTTACCCCTCTGACCTTGAGCCACTTCATCTCCAGAATCTCTCATCTTTCAATCCACCTCTAAGACCCTTTATGTATAATGTCAGGCTGAAGTTGCTGGGGCCAGTAGAAAGAATTACATTCAAAACTTGACCAAATTAATTGTAAAGGAAGAGTAATATTAAAATAACGGACCTAATGGAGGCCTGGAGCTATAGCATAAAAACTTGTTTGGGATTTTATCCCAAATATTAACAATTCCTATGAATGTACCCACTACTATAAGTTATAGGAACAGTAACAGCGGTTCAGTGACCATATAAGGTTCAGATCTCTGGTGAGAGTTCAAATATCCATAATAACCCATTTACAGTGGGTGCTGAGTTTTTCGTTATTATACACAAGTTTTCCTAATGAAAACTGAAGTGGCAACATCAGAACGTGACGAATATAGATCATAACTTCAGAAATTACCATTTATACAGATACTATTTACAGGTAGTTTATACATATATAGCATCATTTGTGAATTCTATTGCTTATCCGAGTTTGATGGAGGATGCGCAATATGATATGTAGAGCCTAACAGATATAAAATATTAAGGACCCGATTTATTATGGCACGCAAAACAAACAGACTGCGTTTGTTTGAAAACGCACATAATTCAGTCATGCGCACGTCTATATTCAACAAGGAGCGGATCTGAAGAAATGTCTGTCCCCAGGTCAGGGCCGGATTTACCACTAGGCAACCTAGGCAATTGCCAAGGGCCCAGAGATCCCCAGAGGACCCTCCCAGGGCCGGCGGTGAGACCACCCTTTAAAAATGGGCCACTACTTATGGGCCAGTGCTATATGCTTGCCCTCCCGGGCTAAAGTCTGCCAGCCAGCCCCTGAATAGGGGTATATGTTATGCTAAAAAAACTATAGTGCAATGGATTTTTTCAGGGAGGGGGCCCCAAACCAGTACCTTGCCTAGGGCCCCATGAGGTCTAAATCCGGCTCTGCTCCAGGTCTACTCTAACAGACAAGACTGCAGGATAAAAGCTATTTACACCGCACTGAGAAATCCAGTAAACCCTCCTTATTATAATCCTCAATTCATATATAGTTAGAGGGGTGCACTCACACATTAAATAGTGGTATCTTAAATAAAAAGGAAATATTACTAATGTCTACTGTACATAATACATTGTTACAGTTGCTCCTGATTGCATACACATGTTCTAGCATCTATACACAGCCGTCATCACCATCTCTCGGCACTTACACCTGCTCTGTAGCTGCTGCAAGTGATATGACAGAAAAACACGTACCTTAGAGCCATCCCAAAGCTTGAATCAGAGGCAGCTTAGTGCACTCGAGCCTGGCACGTCCTTACTGTACAATGACTACGTATATACGCCCAATCTCCTCCCCAATACGTCCCTAAAAAGGCTATCATAAGGGTCCCTTGCTCTCGAAGATTAATTGGATATTATTGCGTTCACTGGCGTACGGTCCGGTTCTGGGCATGTAAAATACAGCATCAGCATTTACGTTCCTTATTGAATCAGACCCGAAGTCTGTAAATATTCCCATATTTGGTATATTACTAACATCTGCCTGGTGCTAGAGGTGGGGGGTTAATATTATATTTGATGTAGTGAAATGAATGGACGTGTGACAATGCAAAAGTAATTTCTGCTAGGTTATGCTGACCGGTTGAGTTGAATATTCTTCATAAAGGTACTGTTGATATTTAATCAGAGAGTGTTCATTTTAAAGAGCACAAGTATTTACCAGAACAGGAGGACAACTAATTTCTGATTCAGTTCTGGTCTTTACTACTGATCAAACACAGCAGTACAATCCGTGATGTAGGTGTATACAGCAGTATGCCATACAGCCACTTCTACTGCCTTCATTGTAATACTATCAAAGTCCATTCACTTACATTCCCATTAAAGATTTCATACCGCCACGTCTAAATTTCCCCTTCCACCACCGAGTACAATTGTATCTCCTACAATGGACTGACTGGAGCAGGAAGATGTACAATACTGACGTTGCAAGGCTTACTCTGAGGCCTTTATAGTAAGTAGATGTGTGTGTTCATGAATGAACTGGCTAAAAAACAAAGTGTTCCAATATATATATATATATATACACATACACAGCTTGTGTGCGTCTGTCTAGAGGGGATAACAATTTTCGAACCCCATTTACACATATATAAAAAGTAATAGAATCATGCATTAAACATGGAAAAATACTAACAGGTCAGGGTGTTGTGTGACTTTATAAAGGTTTTAATGAAAAAAATGTTAAGTAGTTAAACACTGACCGATATATACAATTCTCCCTTTATCCCACTGGCCTCTATAACGCTACTGGGTTTTTCCTCATCACAAAAGTGCATTAAAAATGATTAATACCAATATAGATCACTATTTTTATAACCCCGCCCTTGCTATAATACCAGTTTTGCCCTGCGTTTTAAGCTGGTGCTTTAAAGAGGAAGTACAGTAATAAGATATTTACTTGCTATAATACCTATAAATTGGTTGTATTGAAATACATTACTCTAAATTCTGCAACTTCTCATTTGGGGCCTGATGCAGTGTTGAACTGACGCCAGTTTGTGTAAATTGTGCAAATTCACACTGTGCATGCCACATATGCACCAATGCAGACTAGGCTGTATCTGGCACTTGCACCTCCTTACAACTGGAGAGGCAGGACGGGGGAGGAAAGGGGCAGGCTGACGTATGCAGAGTACAGTAAGGACATGTTCACGCTAATGCAGCCGATGACTTGGAGTAAACGGGGTGCATATGCTGCCGATGCAGAGTTGTTGCACTATGTTGTCATACACTGTTTTGTAGCGTAATTCACAACCACTGTGCATCCAACTGTGTATCTTGGGGTCTTCTACGAAATGGTTTGTAATGCACTGCCTGTTGATCATCCTGATTTACCCACCCCTGCTGATATTATTCAGATTCCTCCTAGCGCAACAGTTAAATCATTTATGTATTAAAAAAAAGTAATTTTAAAAAGGTTGTCTGTATCCTTGCCCCAAGGTAGATCATATTAAACATAAAATAACTGAAAGCTACAATTTAGGATATCACATAAAAGACCAGAAGAGAATAAAACTGAACAGCTTAGTTAACAGCACCATCTAGGGACCCTAAAATGCCAAACACATAGAACAGTATTACAAACCCATACACACAATCATTATAAAACAGAGTTTTCCGCTAAATATTTTTCAGGTTACAATAGAGGTTTTCTTAGATTTTAAATTTAAATAATTTCAGTGATGGCAAGTTTAAGACCACCCTGAGGTGAAAAATAGAACATAAATAAAAATAAGGACACCAATATGTTGATTGCATCTAAGTTTAATAATAAAAACAATCATAAACATTTTAATGAAGGAGGCCAACAAATAAATGATTAACTTAATGCACCCAACATGTTCGCCTATAGAACAAAAAATGAAATAGCAACTAAAATTTTAATGTAAACCAAATAGAATATACTCAAAAGCTTGGATGGACATTGAAAAAAAAAAGAAATGGCCTAACAAGATGGGACATTTCATAATGCCTATTTTATAAGCTAGGGGTTACAATGTGATATTTTGAATTCGTTAATGCACTCTTAAGCAAACTGTAGCTTTCAAGCTGGGCCTCGTTGTCCCAACACCGCTCAATAGTCAAAGGGTTGCCACCAAGGTAATATAAAAATAATATATATATTATATATAATATCTCATTTCAAACATGAAATACGTTTGGCAGCCTGATGGTGATCTACATTTGCTCTCACGCAGTCAAAACCAATTATTCTAAGCAGTTTTAATGCAGAAGGGGTGAAACAGAGGTATACTTATGGGTATGTAGATTTTGTTTTTTGCTACTGTACGTGGAATCTGTATGAAATCACTAGCAGTGGAATTAGGTTTTAAACAGTTTTACAGAAAAACTTTATATACCAAAATATTTATTTATTGTGGTTTACAAAAAGGAGGAGAATTGTCCCAAACATCATTTAACCTGCCCAGTCTTGTGAGAGCAAGTCATGTTATATAATAGGAGTGGGCTTAAAGCAAAAGCTCTTGGGTTGTAAATAGCAGATTTTAGTCCTTCGGCCAAGTACCCGTTGGTGTTGTGTTTGTATTTTGTAACAGTAAAAACACAGTGATAAAGCATCGTGAGGATGCTTTTAGTAGCATCGGGAACTCACATAAAAGTTCCAGAATAGATTTATCCACAGTAAACACATGTGGATAGAACAGGATGGGTTCCAAAAACTGTAATGCTGGCAAACACCTGTAACGGTGGTAACGGGTACTGGGACACTAGAGACAACGGTTTCTAATGTTCTAGCCATCTACATGCATTTTATTGGCATTAAAAACGCTAGTAAATCACATGTAATTAACGCCAGTGTGTATATGAGGCATTACACAACAACACAGGAGCTTACTCCTAGGTTCAAGTTGAACTTCTGAGAAATGTTATCTTTAGTTGGAAAGTATGAATTGCAATCGCCACATGGCTATGTACGCAGAGGTTTACCAAACATGCACTGCATATTATGGTCCAGAGAGTGAAATATAGTTAACATCAGAAAAAAAAATGTGGTTTACCAACTCATAACTGGCATGAAAAGCAAATACCAAGACTTTATTTAAGCCTTTCCCAAGTCCCATTTTAGACAGATCAGCTCATTGTCTACTAAATAAAGCCAGGTTGTCATCTAACCTGAGTCAGAGTCACTGCTATCAGAGGAGCTGGAATCACTGCTGCTGTCAGAGGTGGAAGAGGAACTGCTGCTACTCTCACTCAGACGACTTGGACCTCCAATCACCTGTGGGACGGCAGCCGATTCATCTGCAGGACAAGCAACAAACAATTGGAAAGTTGATCTTGGTGAAATACAAAGAAGGCCAGAAAGTCACAAATGAGCAGGTAGAGAAACAAAATTAACATTTTCTGAAGGTGGAACTTAAATTCAATTCCCTATGGAACGAAGATAAATAACAACTTGACCTAGTAGACAAATTGAGTTGCATCTCTCACAAACAGACCTTTTTGTTAGTTTAGCACCTAGATCACCATTTTGTATTTTTAAAAGTACGTATTAATGAGACAAAGCTCTGATAGACCAGCGCTTACAGTATGTCACATGCTTCTTTCTTTACATTTTGTTTAACGCATAAATAGAAACAGGTAAAATGTATGAACTTTGTTTTATATATTGGCGAGTTTGACATCACAATTGTCGAATCTAATTCAGATTGTTCACCTGTAAGTGTCAGTTTATCAGTTATGAGCTCATCAGCTGGAGAGAATTAAATACACTGCATGGTTTGAGTGTACAATAAACTCTGCTTTATTAGTTACAAGTTCCTATCTATATAGCAAAAAATCACGTATTGCAGAAAACTACGCCCCAAAAGGTTTTAACCACTTCACACACTCTCCCTTCACACAGATGTTAGTATATTCTCTCATTATCCACACTAGAACTCCCCAAGGGGGGGCTGGCTTATCTCCTGTCTGGTATGTCCAAGTTTATAAGCATAGCCTTGCAAATAATGAATTACTCCTACAAAACAGGTGCATCTAATTGTATTTAAGCTATAACAGAACAAAATGGCTATAAGGCAACAAGATGTCGTCAGCTTAGCAAAATCACATTTCTCACAATCTTCCTGCATCAGTACTAGGAGCAGTCCCACATCCCTTCCCGGAGCAGCTTCCTCCAACATCAAACGCTGTCTCTGGCTTCCTGGTAGCCACCATTCTATATGTCAATGGTGCCCAGTCCTGAATCACACAAGTAGACCGGTCACTCTGCCTCCCATAAGATCACCACACTCCTCTCCTGCAATACTCTATACTACTGTGATCATCCCACGATTGCATTGGCTACAACTGGTTGTTCAATCCTCACCAACTTCAAAAATTGGGACATGCATTTAACCAGGACACGAATACTGAATACAAAAAGCAGCTACAGTACTAGGCATCCACAAAGACATAACACATACTAGTCAAGTAACTTAGAATTTTACAATTGAATTATCTGAAAGATAAGAAATAGCCACAAGCTTAACCAACCTGAGAGTTTAGGTTTCTTGGCGGAGTTTAGTTGCCCACTGACATCTAGAAGTCTTTTCTCCAGCTCCTGTTTCTTTTCCTTATTCAGCTGATCTTTCGATTTTGAGGACTTTTCAGCTGCAAATAAAATAAAAGGATTAATATTCCTCTAAATTCTGTCCTTTTCATAGAGAGGTCCTCTATCCATTGCACATACCATTTGATTTTTTGGGTCTCTTTCGGAGACTAATCATGACATATCTTTCCAAGTGTCTCAAAGTTGATGGTTTCAAGGTCTCGAAATCTATTTCAATTTCCTGAGGATTGGAGTCTTTCAGCGACACCTCCCTAGACTGGAGGATATGGACGATGCGACCCAGCTTATCTCCTGGGAGTTTGTTTATGTCCAAACTTAGCTGTCTCTTTTCATCATAACTCATAGGCTTGACGTGATCTTCATCGTCAGATACTGGCAGCTTCTTTTTCTTCTTCTTCTTTGAATCGCTAAAATATAGAAAACTTATAGATTGCAAGCCTTTCATTTCTATATTTAGTAGACTTACATACAAAGACCAAGGGGTACATTTATCAAGTTGCGGGTTTGAAAAAGTGGAAATGTTGCCTATAGCAACCAAACCGTTTCTAGTTATTATGTAGAATGTACTAAATAAATGATAAATAGAATCTGATTGGTTGCTATAGGCAACATCTCCACTTTCAAACCCGCAGCTTGATAAATTAAGCCCCAAGAGTGCATAAACATTTCCATCTTTTGGCTCTTTAAACAAACTATTTCATGTGGTGAATTAATGAAGATCAAAAACATAATAAAATACAAAAAAAAAACAAGCCCAAAAACAAAAATTGTACAAGAGTTTTCATTCTACAAATACATTTTCACTGAAAGTTTCCCAATGTGGTTTATGATGGGCACATGTGTTAATTGTGTCCGTCAGTTTGGATGATTCAGATCAAACCTGCCAAGAATCCTGTCTGAGGGGGGAGGAGGGGGTTCCCCAGATCACAATAGATGACCAAGAATATTTGAGCTCAGTGTGGATTTATATCGTTCTCTGACAAAAGTGCAGACAGTGGGTGACCACTGTATGGCAACACACCCACTACTGGGATCAGATTTAGTCTTTC
The DNA here is from genome assembly GCF_038048845.1 of Mixophyes fleayi. Lineage (NCBI taxonomy): Eukaryota > Metazoa > Chordata > Amphibia > Anura > Limnodynastidae > Mixophyes > Mixophyes fleayi. The sequence goes on from NC_134409.1 coordinate 38,011,102, forward strand.
AGCAATTAGGCCAATTCTGTAAATCTGTGTAGCTACCTTTACATACAATCTTACAGAGCAAAATCTGGAGTGGGGGTGGAGAGAAAGAGAGATTGTGGCTTGTGACTGGTCCGCTCACTCACACACCCCTGCCACAGTCATTTAATGTTGGTTAACACAAACCAATTAAATGGCTGAATGTATCAGCCCCAAAGACTCTGGCCAGAGGTGGAGGCAGCGTCGGACTGGCCCAGCGGGCTAACGGTAAAATCACCGGTAGGCCCGGCTACCTTATGGCCACACCCCCTTTTACCCATGGGCGGAGCTTACCTTGAGGCCCGTCCTCACGAGGGTCATCTCCGCCACGTCCCCGCTGCTCAATTGCGATCGCAATTGAAAGATGAAAGATGACTGGCTGTCACTGATAGGCTGTCAGTGACACCCAGTAAACTTTCAATTGCGATCGCAGCTGCAATCATGCGACACGCCCCTTCCCCCTGTCAGCTTATGTTCCTGCCGCCGCTGAAGAAGGGAGAAGGAGCAAAGAGCCTGCAGCAATCAACATATCAGTAAGTATATTAACCATTTGTTTATACTAAATATATATATATAAATTATATAAAATATATATATATATATATATATATATATATATATATATATATATATAATCAAGCAGAAACGGGAGCTTCCATAGTGCATCATCAGACTTTTAATGGTATAAATTCATAAAAATATACACATACCAAAAAGTTTCTTGTAAAACAGCTTATAGAATGAGACGAACACGAGTGGATGGTCCGTGACTAACAAACTTGTATCTGGTCTGCTTATTCAATCCTCTACGCGTTTCGTTGTGACCAACTTCATCAGGAGGAATAATTTCATCTACATTCCCTTGCCTTTTTATAGGGAAAGTCTTATCAGGTTTTTCTAATTAGGCTTCCGCCTCAAAGTTACATCACTTCCAATCAGATCTTAGTTATGGCAAACATACTTATTCTTTTTTACAAATAGCATAGCATGCAACATATATATAATAATTATAAAAAAAAAAACTGTTAAAAAGAAAAATAATAAAAAAGCACTTCGTATATCAATTCAATGGATTTCAATATTCTCACCCGCAGCTTTCACATCGGCGGCACGGGTTCCTGTATCACCGAGCAGGTGTTACTAGAGTCTCTAATTGATTACAAGCAAACTGAATTCTTCCACATTTTCATGAAATTTTATACAAAAATATATAGTGCTTTTTATACATAATTATATAATACATATCACAAATCACAACCTTGTTTGAATCTAGAATAGAGTTATTGTCGGGTTCATCGCTTTGGCGAGTTCTTCCCGAAGCAGCTCTATACTTAAAACACAGCAATCATATGTATTTTAATTCAAGGGGATATTTTATCCTTAGTATAATCAATTTCCTAAGGTTAACTTATTATAACCTTCTTTCTAAGTTTGGTATAGATGTTTCTTTTGATAGCCGCTTCAAGTCAGCCTAACACTGTAACGGCCAATATCCATAGTCAGCACAGGTTAAAGTTAACCCCTAAACAAACAGAAAGTACAACGTTTAAAACATCCTGACCTATTATCTTCCCAATTATCCATTAATTTTCATGAATGGATAACTTTTCTTATCAGACTTGTATCGGAGCAATTATCCAATGTACCGATGTTGTTTAAAATAGATAATTTAGTTGTCCGTTTTCTCTTGCCGGTATTCAGAATTTCACACCCTCTCTATATGTTTAGACATTCTCTCAGCATATTAAGTTTATTTACGGTGTTCTTCACCAGTAGCTATTACATAGATCACAATGATATCCACTTAAGTTATCAGGGGTAGAGAGTAAGTTCCCCAAAAAAATAAATATATACCGTATTTGCCGGCGTATAAGACGACCCCCAACATTTCCACTCAAAATATAGAGTTTGTTATATACTCGCCGTATAAGACTACCCCCTCTTCTGCACACCTTTCACACACCAAATAAAGCGTAAAAGAACATCAGATTTGATTTCAACATGTTAATTTATATTCGAATGCCTATGACATGCAGGAAAACTGTCACAGGGCTGTATGTTATCAAACATGTACAGTAAACATAAAACAGTGCAAATTTATTAAACGTAATTCACTAGTCAATGATAGAAGGAAGATAACAAATAGAGGGAGAGAGCAAGTGCACACTTACCCCTTGGCATAATCTTTAATGCTTTTTCATTTGATTTCCAGTCCCGAACCATCTTTTCTGTTACTCCATATTGTCTTGCAGCAGCACAATTATTATGTTCCATGGCAAAGTTTACAACTTTAAGTTTAAAACTTGCATCATATGTCTTTCTTTTTGCTGGTGCCATGATAGGGTTGATAGGGGTTTGACTGCTGGACATTTTCTATGCTGTATTGTACTGTACAATGCTGATGCTCGCCGCAGCCACGCTGATGACCCGCCGCGGCCACACTGGATACCGCGCGATACTGGACCCGGTGTATAAGACGACCCCACTTGGAGGCATGTTTTTCAGGGCAAAAAAGTAGTCTTATACGCCAGCAAATAGGATATGGATAGAGATAGATATATATATATATATATAATAAATGCACTACTGGGTGGCATAACATTGGGGGCACTACTGTGTGGCATATGGGGGCTGCCTATCTATGCTAAACTATAGGGGGGGCTGACTATACTAAACTATAGTGAGGGGGGGCTGCCTATGCTAAACTATAGTGAGGGGGGGCTGCACAGAGAAATCTATAGAGAGGGGGTGATGGGACCTTTAATGCTGAGGTGGTTTGTGTTCATAATTGAATGTGGGGCTGAGTGTGGGGAGGAGGGCTATTAAATGCGAAAATTAATTATTTAATGCTAGGAATGGTCGTAGGAAATTGATGTATTAAACGTAAATGCTATTAATGTATTGCTGGGGCTGTTTGGAGGGAGGGTAATAGGTTTATTTATTAAATGGGAATACTATTAATTTAATGTTGGGGTTGGTTGGAGGGAAATAGATCTATTTATCAAATGTGAGCACTATTACTTTAATGTTGAGGCTGGAGAGAGGCCTAATCATTAAATGTGGGTGCTGTTGATTTAATGGCAGGGATGGTTGGCGTTTCTAAATGTACCCATTATTTTTTCCAAATAGAGCCCTCAACATTCCAGGATCCAGACAAGCCTCAACTATAGAAACCAGCAACCACAGGTGGAAAAAGTGACAACAACAGGTAGGACAGTCTGTCAAATGAGACAAATGAGTCTAGTGCAGGCTGGGGTGTCACAGGTTAGCCAAGCCTGGTCTAGTGGGACAATCCTGATTTTTGGTGACTGTTCTGCCCAATCTAAGGGGCAGGTCAAGACTGTGTATTTTTTATACACTACACTAAGGTGCTAGCTGTCCTTTGTGGACTGACCACTCCTCCTCTAGTTTCTGGTCCCGCCTCTATGATGGCTGACCACACCCCCTCTGGTGGGCCCCTAGTGTTGCAGTGCCCCGGTGGGTCCTTCATGCCCCAGTCCGACACTGGGTGGAGGGGCCACCTTAGGAAGATATTTTTTATGGGTGGCAATGGCGCTATAATAGGCCAATAGTTTATATCCTGTCGCAGTGTGTGTAATATATATATATATATATATATATATATATATATATATATATATATATATATATATATATATATATATATATATATATATATATATATATATATATATATAGCGCCATTAATTCCGCAGCACTGTACAGAGAACTCAAGCACATCAGTCCCTGCCCTATTGGAGCTTACAGTCTAAATATACACACACAGATATAAAGGGCAATTTAATAGCACCCAATTAAACTACCAGTATGTATTTTGAGTGTCCATGGAGATAAACATGTCCCATAAGAGGCTCTCAACCAGAATGATAAAACAGAAAAAACAGAAAGCACTGAGGAGTTCTGTGCTCATATGATAGCACAAGGTGACAGTTATGTTATATACGTCATGGAAATCTGGAGACACGTATGCTTTTTATATTGTCATGGAAATCGGTAGTGACTTCTAACATCCTAATAATGTACAGTTGAGGGCACATCATTTTACATGATACGTAAGTATCCCTAATGAACACTAAAGTGATGACATCAAAACTCATTAAACACGTGTTTATTATGACTTGTCTTACTTCAGTACAGATTTCTTCTTCATTTCCTTCCGTTTGTTTTTTTTATTTTTTTTATTTTGGAGCGCTTTCTTTTTAAGCTTCTTTTTCTTCTCCTTTAAGGTTTTCTTTTTCTTGTCTTTCTTTGCCTTTTTCTTAATTTTGGCCGGAGGTCCTTCTGCTAAAGCTTTAAGCTGCTCATGTACCACTTTCAGCTTTTAAAACAGGAAAAATAAAGCAGTTTAAAAAAAAAAAGTCTCCACCAGTGTAATTTAGAACACACAATATAATGGTCACCTGGAAGTTCTAGAAAAATCTACAACATAAATAACCCAGAACACAAGTTCACCTGCTCTTGTAGTAAGGCCAGTCGCTGGGCTCTCTCGTCTTCTGAATCTGAGGAGGAGCTGTCTGAGCAGCTTGTGCTGTCGCTGGAGGATGGCTTGTATCTCCCGAGCGTGGCTTGTGGGTATATGGCCTTATCAACAGGCTCATCTGGGATTTTGGCAAACATCATCTCAAAAACATCCTGCAAATTAAACCCACACAAAAACAATATATAACATGTATATATACACCCTATACCATGTATATCAATCAATACAGAGTATAATCAATTTCTGCTACTCTAAAAGGTGTCAGCAAAAATTCATTTCAAATAGAATAAAAAAAAAACTACAGGGCCAGATTCATTAAGGAATGTAAATGCCGATACACGTCGCATTTTGTGTTGAACTGCATGGGTGAAACGAGGGTGGGTGGGGTATATGTACAACGTCAGATGTCCAGTAAGGTCCTCTCAAGCTCCAGCACACAGCAGCATCTGATTCAGGCTTTGGGCATCTTTAAAGGTCCAGGTTTTTCAGTCGTATCACTTGCACCAGCTACAGTGCAGGTGCAGAGTGGTAGTGATGACGATTGTATATACATGCTAGAACATGGGTTTGCAATCAGGAGCAACTGTAACAAAGTGAAAATATTTACAAACATTCTTAACAAATAATATAAATGTAAATACTAAAATACCTGGTTTGGTTAAGTGATCATACCCTTAGATTAACTATTATAAACTTTCTCACGTACAACTAATAACCTTGCAGATCACACAACAGGCTAACTGGCCACCACCTGACATCCACTGTAATGGTTTTGATTACCTCACAATAAAACCAGCGGTTCCTTGAGGATTCCACTACTAGTAATGCCCGTAAAGCAAAGAATTCACCATGGTTGGAAAGGTGGTTTCCAAAGGGCTCTGGGATAAAGTTGTGGAAAGGCACAATTTAAAAGAAGAATACAAAAAGATTTTTAAGGCTTTTACTCTCCCTCACCGTTCAAAGCATTATTGAGAAGTTGAAAGAGTATGGAACCACCAACACCTAACCTATATCAGGCCGCCCCTCCAAACTGGATGACAGAGCCAGGAGGATATAGATCAGCTACCAAGAGGCCAATGGCAACTTTGAAGGAGTTACAAGTCTTTATGGCCGAGACTGGTCAGTCTGTGCATGCAACATCTGACAAGCTTTACACAAAGCTGCCCTGTATGACAGGGTGACAAGAAGCTTCTCTGTCTCATTTGCACTTTGCAAAAAAAACACTTCGATTCTGATGCCATGTGGTATAAGGTTGTATAGTCAGATGAGACCAACATAGAACTTTTTGGAGTAAACTCCAAGCGCTATGAAAATCAATGCAGTGGCTTAAGCTGGGTACACACTACAGGGATTTTGTCCAATAATCGGCTCCACCAGCCGACATACGACCGCTCGTTCGAAAGTCAGGTCAGTGTGTGCAGTGACACGATGGTCGAAAGTCTGCCCAAATAGACGATTATCGCCTCATTTGGTTGGTCGTACCGTCCAATTTTTTCCGATCAATCACCTAACGATCATGCAGTGTGTATGCACTCATGCTGACGATCTCCATAGAGTTTACAGAGTCGGGCTCTTTTCAGCCGATGTTAGCACTGAATGTCAGAGTGAATAAATGTAGAGAGTGCTGTAGAAGGAATAATTCATTTGTTCGTTCTGAGAGAGAATATTTTGTTTCAGAGTCACAGAAGCAAACGAAATTTGTTAGGACATGCGAATAGTTATTACAAGATGGTTTTAATCAGTGTGACAATGTGACAGTAGTGAATGAATGAATATTGTGCTGTCATTCTCCGGACTAGAGGACCAGACAAAGGACCAGATGAAGAGCACAGATCTGAAGGTAAATCGTGTCAGGGTGTATGCATGAATCGGACCTTCAGTCGTAGGTATAATCATTTGAGATAGCACGTCGGTCTGAACAATTCTTCAGTGTGTACCCAGCTATAAGGAGAGGAAGGTGAATGCCCTTGACTGGTGAAGTCCGAGCCCTGACCTACACAGGAAAGTAGAAAGTCTGTGGATGGCCTTGGAGACCAGGCCATCACCCCACACCAAAAAATGTGACAACTTGTCCATTCTCCTTTGCAGAATTGTTCAAGTATTCCCCAATCTAGGTGCACAAAGCGGGTAGAGACGTATCCAAACAGATAATTACAGCAAAGGTGGTTCTACAAAGTATGAAATCAGGGGACTGATTACTTTTCCAACCCTGTTATTCTACTTTTTCATTTTTATTTTTTTTATTAATTTGCAGAACAATTTCCTTTTTTCTGTTAGTTGAATGTTGTAAGGCAAGATGTGTGAATAAAGCTGGTTTGATTTAATTTATTTCAATTTCCATGGTGTAATGTGACAAAAGGTACTGAGTTTGACAATGTACGATGCTTTACTATAGACATATCAGTGTTAATAATTTCTTGTACTGTAAAATAAGGATAGTAGAAGTCTCAGATGTTCCATTTTAAGAGTACAAGGCTGCAGGACAGTCTAGAAATCACACTGCCCTGAAGAGAGAAGCCCGTGTGTAAAATGCTCATGTATCAGCTGAACACGAGGGGAACAAAACAAAAAGCACAAACCAGCCATTCAATATATGGGGTATAGAGAGGGAAACAAGACATCCGTAACCCTCTCCTGTGTGGGCCTATGGAGACTATGTAATATTAATAAACACAAGTCACCTACCTGTAGCGTCCTGGCTAGGTTCACCACTTCGTTATCCGGCGGATTGTGCTTGTAACAATTCATGAACATTAACCGAACATCAGACGCAAACTCCCGTGTGTCTTTATACTGTCCATTGTCCATTTTATCCTTCATCAAAACACAGGTAACTCATGGTCAGAATGTAAGGAAAAAACAAGTGCATTTCTAAATGATCATACAGTGGTGTTGGGCATATAGGACAGCGTTTCTCAACTCCAGTCCTCACTCCTCCCCAACAGCTCATGTTTTCAGGATCTCTTTAATCACCACAAGCGAGTTAATCTATTTGGCCCGGTCCGTAATGATCTCACCTGTTTCTACAGACAAAAAGCCTCAAAACATGAGCTGTTGTGGAGGTGTGCGGACTGGTACAGGCTATTATTAAATGTGGGAAATAACAAATATAGCAGAGTGGAACCCTATTGGTTGGAAGACCCTCATTTAATAATCACTTTGGATTCCATTACTGTGCACATAGAGCAGATAAAAGGAGGACTATAGGACTACAATTGGAGTGTATATGACATTGGTGCTATGGTGGTACTGTATATACTTTATAGGTTTGTAATATGCAAACAAGTTTCACAGCAATCCATCACAGGGAAAAAAAGGGTGCCATAAAGTTTGTAAAAGTACACAAATAAAATATGTTGTAGTGTCTACATACCCAACATGACTTCTGTATTCAAACAATAAATGTTTATTACCAGGAGGACCAGAAGAACTAGTAATAGATGGTAGCCAGTGCAGTATAAAAATATGCAGTAAAGAAAGGACGTCACATCCCAACCAGTCGGCTGTCACTGCATATAATGTCTAAATAAAAACTAGCTTAAATACCAAACGCTAGAAACACTGGGGAGAAACTCCAGGTCCTATCCTTTATGGCAGAACAAACCCAAGTGAGACTATAACCTACAGCAGGGAGGGAAAGGGAGACTGATCTGTGGAAGAACAGGCCCACAATGACAATCCTGAATATAGGTCTGGTCCAAAAACAATCCACTGCCAGAAGATCCATCCAAGTGGTCCATGTACGTTCTATGTCAGCACAACCATTGAAATATTGTTAATCATGAGTATTTATATATTTAACCAAACTGGGGTAATAGCCATTCATGGGGAAAACCCAAAACAGATTTACACTTTCCAACAGGACACAGCCCAGCAGCTTCCTCTCAATACACTGGTTATACAAGATACAATGTAAATATGTGAGAACAACTAGCAAAATAGTTACATATCAACTGATAGGAGTGTTCAATAGACCAGATCAAGCAGCCACTGTAAGCAGTTGTGTGACCCAGTAAACTACAAGTGCTTAGTAGAGTGTGCAGTCAGCAATATGGATAGAGGGAGGCCTATACCAACAGTGAGAACTAGTAATATAATATTTATGGCAGGTATAAGTACAATTAGTCTGCTTATTGCACTTACTATTAGTATACTTTTAACCTTTGGCAGTTCTTGGGTTTATTTAAAGCTTAGGTCCCTTTTATTTCATTTTGGACATCTGTTGGAAGTTTATTTCAAACAAACTATGCTTTCAATAACCTTCATTTTGCCAACATTATAAATAACTAAAAGTTTTTTGCACAGAATTTCATAGAATAACTTTCAGTTTCTAGATTTTTCCTGCTCTGTACAACTCTTCTCCTGAAGATGATAATCACTATACAATTGATTAAGGGAAGAGCAGCAAAATGTTGATTTGATAAAGAAGATACAGAAACACTGATGAAAAACTGGAGAGAGTTAACTGCAATTAGCTGAGTAATTTAGGCTGTAGGATGCTATATATTTATGACAAATAATAATATTTCTGCTCAATCATTCTTTTTATCCAGAGGACCTTGTTATTGAAGATAATAAAATAGGATTGTTCTTTTTCGGTTTACAATGATTTACAGTGGGGGAGGAGGTTACAGGAGTGATGTATAGGGAAGGCAGTCAAGCATCAATCTACATGAACTGCTTGAAGGCAGTTTTGTGGGAATATTTGGCAACTGGTTCCTAGGAAATATGTGATTTAACCCACATCAACCAGAATTCCAAACTGCACTAGAGAAATGACCAAGTACAAAGCATAGACATGGTTAGTTGCTGCAGAAGTACAAATATTGAGGGTGCTCAAGCACCCACAGCACTGGCTCATATGTGAATGTTTTTAAATATAGATTTTGTGTGGGTATTCCTGGTAGATCCGTAATAATGCAGTTTGAAGCTATTAATGTGTAATGCTGTACTGCAGCGCCCTCTAGCTTTGAAATGGAAGGATTATGCTAAAGCTGAACTTACTCTGATAGTTCCCAGATCCATGGGACAGTTCATCATATCACTGTAACCAGGCAGACTAAGGGATGCAGACTCCAGAGGCTTGTAGAAAGGCCAGGCACAATTCGCATACTTTTTGGACATCATCTCGTTTAGAATGTTCTTGCAGTGTTTCAGCTGTTCAGACAGTGGATGATGACCGGCTGTTTGAACTCTCTGCGGAGAATCAGGAAGATCTTTGACTGAAGTATCCACTCGAGGAGTCTCAGATCTTGGAGTTACTTGGGCTTGCCTTGGTTCAGGCACATTAGGAGAGGATTCACAACTGGTTAAATTAAGTGGCACAGCTGGAGTTGTAGTATCTGCTCTCCGTTTAATACCCTTGTTAGCCTAAAATGCAAATATAAAATTATGAATTGATTTTGTGTGTTCTATTGTAAATCAGATTTAAATATACAGTGCAACATCTCCCAAAAAATTAAATTACAACCAAGACACCTAACCTGAAATAATTTCTCATATCAAGGAGTTTACAAACAGGATGCTTAGGGCTGGATGTCAACATCTACTGTTTTACACAAGCCATATAATGGAAATAATGTTATTTTTGAAGAGGGGGGTGGGGGTAGGATGGAGAGGGAAACACACCCCCCCGCCCCGAAAAAAAATAATAATGACAGATTGTATTTGTGGGCGGAATTAATTAATAATGTTTACCTGTATTTGTGCCTTTAAGGAGAGAGTTGTGTAATAAGGTCATTGTAACCATAGGATTTCAGTCCTTAAAAGTGATCAGACTTGGAGATTTATTTAGACCAATAGGAGTTATTGAATCAGCTATGACTATATGGAGATAACTTGTTCACACACAACTTGGTACTCTACCATCCCACTTATGGAAGGGGCACCGAGGACCATGGGTATGGAACTGAATGGCTATATATTTAATTTGTCTAGGGCTAACATTATTTTATCCTGAGTCCCCACCAAAGGGTACCAAGTAAAGGCACCTAGGATTATTCTGGATTCTTTTACTTTAGGTTGATCATTTTACTTTACTCTGACCATTCCCCCAAATGACAGGTAGAAGAAAGTAAAAATCACTACTACCCCGACCCACCTGGTATGAAGTTGGAAAAAAACCAAACAGTACATGGTGTGAGCCCAGATTAAGACACCAAGTACTTCGCTAAAGACTAATTTTTTTTTGAGGTCACCGATGAACGAGATGCTTATGGAAGACATGTCAAAATTTAATTTTTCCATTTGCTTTTCATTCCCCCCAAAAGTTCTATTGTAAAATTTACACATATCAATCTATAACAAAAAAAAAAAAGTGCTACAATTTTAAAATATTAAACACAATATTAAGATGTCAGAATGCACTGTTTGCTGCATGACTAAAACAGGAAAGAGATGTGAATGACCCCCCATAATAACATTGTGAGGTAGAAGGGACAAAGCTTTGCCATTTGCTTTGCTCTACAGTCAGGCCCGGCGCTCCCATTAGGCAAGGTTAGGCACTTGCCTAGGGCGCCAGGCTCTGGAGGGCGCCACAGAATTTTAAAATGCTTTAAAACTGTGCGGCGACCGCTAACCATACCTGTCACGGCCGCCGCACAGCATTCAGATGGACGGGGAGGGGGGGGGGGGGGGGGGGGGGGCTAGAGGCTATTTTGTCACCACCGCCGCCTCTCTGTTCCGTCTCCTCCCCTCCACTTACTAGTGTCAGTGAGTGGAGGGGAGGAGACGGAGCAGAGAGGCGGCGGTGGTGAGACAAGGTAAGGAGAGGAGGGGCGGCGATTTTTTAAAAATGCCAAGGGCGCCGTGGACCCTAGCACCGGCCCTGTCTACAGTACATACACGCTTTTAGCTTCATAGTTCCTACTGGCTCCAAGATTTGACTAAGTGGCCAGAGAAGGGGTGTAACCATTAACACTGAAAGAAATTCCTTTTAAAAGATAGTCATCAGCAGTAGTTTCAATGCATTTGCCTACCTAGCTCCAGAGATATATCTAACCCTAGCATATACATGATTGTCATGCAGTCTCCTAGGCAATGGGGTGTACTGTAATGATCAGTAAATTCTAAGTATTATGGCCAATCGTGATCAGTGTTTTCACTGGAAGCTTGTATAGGATGCTGGAGGAAGAGATACTTCATGTCATATCACAGGGAGCATACTGGATACAGTTCAACTGATTTATACACGGTAGATAGATTTGAGCTTTTAATCTATAATTAAGTGTTTTCCCACTTAAATGCTTGTGATTACTTGTGATTCTCTTCAGCTTTTCTCCATCCAGGACAGTTGGACAAGTTATATAAAAAGGCGAGAGGACTGTCCAAGTCGGCTTCATTTAGCATAATTGTAAGTGCATACATTTTATCGATCTAAAATCTCCCTGCATTTGATGTATTGTGATGTCCTTTGAAGGGACAGGAGCGAAGAGAAACTTCAGTTTAATGGTTGACTATGATTACCCATGTGACATTTATCTTTGTTTCTATTTGGGAAGCAGCAACTGGAATCAAATGTTCTCCTATTTCATTTAAGGTAACCTTTGCTGGACTAATTTGGACTATAAGGTTTCCCAGTTATTGTGATTAGTGCCGACTTTGTAACACCTTGGGTGTATTCTTGATGGAATGTATTGAATTTTTAAACATTTTAGAAGGTGTATGTCGCTGGCTAAGAGGAATGACTGTATAACAATGAGAGACTTAATGTTTAGTATCTACAGTGCCAGCACTTTGAATCAAATCACCAGATTAGAGCATTACTTAAAACTGTTGATATTATAAAAGGTACCCTTATCTTAAAGATGCCCTTAAATTGAGACTTTACACTGGAATGTATATGCCAGCTACAGTGATATACCTTCCTATTAAGAAAACTTTCCTTACAGCATTCCCTTTGGAGGTCCAAAAATTGTACCTGAGAGGGCAAACACCCTCCAGTGATATATATTCCACACCTAAATGCTGATGATTGTGATAGCAAACAAACACACAAAGAAGAGCTCAGGAGTGCTGTTTTGATTGGTTATTAGTTGGTTAACCCTTTTTGGTGACATCATGTGTCTCAAGGACAAAGCAATTATCAGACATTCCCTCAAAGTTGGTTTAAGTATAAACCAGTGATAAGTGATAAGGTCAAAAACACATGAAAGCAGATAAATGAATAATGAGCTCATCTTATGAAATGGTAGAAGTGCTCACTCCCCGAAATCGGAAGGTATGGTAGACCTGCTGCTAAGAGCCATCAGCTGGATCAGAGTGCTGTCTGTGATTTGAGTTTCATCCAGCCTTAATGGAAACGTGTCGGTGGTGTTATCAAATACAGTGAAGGAGCATGGATCATAAAGTCTTCCTACACAACAGATGGAATCACTTCTGCTTCACACGGTCTGAGTGGAAGTCTGATGACCTCCAGAGCCCCCTCCAGTCACCTGAGCAGGTAAATGGTATTTGTGTTCCAGCCAGGAGGTAACTACTATGAATGCCTAGTAGCTCCTCCCCAAGCCAAGGATCATGAGACAGTGTTTCAAAGAATTCTGTCTACTTGTACTGCACTAATAAGCACATTAACAGTACATTAAAATAAAACAAATAGCCGACAGTGATAGCTGTGCTCAGTATGCGGAAGTTAGTAACTACCAAAAGTGCTTCAAGAAAGGACAACCGTTGAATAAGCATCATTGTCATGGGCGTCAAAAGCTCAATGATGTACATGGGAAGTGAAGGCTAGCCTGTCTGGTCCAATCCCACAGAAGAGCGACTGTGGCTCAAATTGCTGAAAAAGTTAATAGTGGCTATGATAGAAAAGTGTCAGAACACACAGTGGATGACAGCTTGCTGCGTATGGGGCTGTGCTGCAGCAGACCGGTCAGAGTGCCCATGCTGACCCCTGTCCACTGCCAAAAGCACCTACAAAGGGCTGGTCTAGTCTGATGAATCACATTTTCTTTAACATCATGTGCATGGCCAGTAGCGTGTGTGTTTACCTGGGAAAGAGATGGCACCAGGATGCATTATGGGAAGAAGCTAGCAAAGGCAGTGTGATGCTCTGGGTAAAGTTCTGTAGGGAGACTGTGGGTCCTGGCATTCATGTGGATGTTACTTTAACACGTACATCCTCCCTAAACATTGTTGCAGACCAAGTACACCGCTTTATAGCAACGGTGTTCCCTGATGGCAGTGGCCTCATTCAGCAGGATAATGCTCCCTGCCGCACGGTAGAAATTGTTCAGAAATAGTTTAAGGAACATGACAAAGAGTTCAAGGTGTTGACTTGGCCTCCAAATACCCCAGATCTCAATCCAATCGAGCATCTTTGGGACGTGCTGGAAACACAAGTCTGAGCCATGGAGGCCCCACCTCGCAGTTTACAGGACTTAAGATTTGCTACTAACGTGTTGGTGCCAGATACTACAGGACACATTCAGAGGTCTTGTGGAATCCATATCTCGACGGTCAGAGCTGTTTTGGCACAAGGAGGACCTATACAACATTAGGCAGGTGGTTTTAATGTTGTGGCTGATCGGTATATATCTCTGAATTAATCTCTTAAATTTGTAAATACTATCCAGAAATTATATTTTCTCTCAATTACTGCAATGAGTGTGGGACCTAAAGCTACAAAGTGGTCAAACCATTATACTCCCACCGCCATGCAGTTATGCTGCAGTTGGAATAAAAGTTTGTCTTTTCCCAAACATAATGTTTCTCATTTATGCTAAACAGTGTCACATTAGTTATATCTTCACTGTGATGACCACAAGGGGAATAGAGATTTGACAAAGATTGAGGAATGCACCAACTGATAAAACAGATGACAGTCCATGGGCTATCATTTGTTAATAAAGTCTGTGCATACACATTGTTTCCATAATGATCAATTGCCCCCATTTAAGCGGATTTCATTGTGTTATGAACGCAAAGCGATGCAGTGAAGCTTGAAAGAGTGTATAGATTATGTGCCCATATGCTTAAAAACAGCATAAACCATGTGTATGTGATGCTATCCTACTAATACAAGTGATAATTTACACAAGCATTATAACATATGCAATATGACAGTAACCTACCTTTGTTACAGGGCAGGATGCGCCTGAATTTGTAGGGCGGATAATAGACAAAGGAACAAGAGTAGTCCTCTGAGGTAACATTGCAATGACCGGACGTGGAAACGGATTTCTGTGCATTTTTTGAGAGGGAATTTTTTTCTTAGGAATAGGAGTGGGCTCAACCTCATCTCGAGACTCTGCAATTAAATTTAAAGACATAAATGAAACCACAAAAAAAAAAAAAAAAAAAAAGTCTCCATTTGAGAACAGTGAACATATTTTTTTATTATTATTATTTTTTTTATTTTTTTTACAAATCCCATTTAAAGCACTAAGTATCTGTACACTTAAGAAACCTTTGTTCCCTCTGTATACATACCACCCTTCATAACCTTTAGTGCCCACATAATTATTTACACATATATTGCTGTAGAGCTCTGATTGGACCAGAGCCACAGCTTATTGACTTCTAGATGTTCAGCATCCCATACTTGTTCTGCAGGAAAGGTGAGACTTCTGAAAGAATCTCTTTTTGAATGGTTTATAAATGGGCAGTATTTTCCGATTAGATGTCTAACGAGATAGTGGAACTTATGAATGGCATTGTACTGGGAAGTCTATTTTTGGTGCATTAAGAAGATATATCTACAATGAACATCTACTGGTCAGATTATATGGACAAGGCCGTATTTACACACAACTGTTCAGATTATGATCGCTACCAGTTATTAACAGCTGCAAACAGGAAATACTTTTTAGGGACGTTTCTACATGAGCATTAGTGAACTTACTCATAGAATCTTATCAGGGGCTGATCAGTGTGTTGCTGCCAATGAACACAGATATGAAATCGATGATAATGATATACCACTGCACTATGCATATCAAACACAGGATATTGTGCAATATACTGGGGAGAAATTGTATGTCCACATCTAAATATTCCTGTAAACGTTACTATCTGAGCACATACAGCATTGCACAATATATTAATACAAATTAAAAGCAGTCTCTTTTTTTTTTTATCAAGAACTCTTGTCTGAGCAAGGAATAAAAATGGCCTATTTACCTGTGAACCACTTACCAGACAGATCTCACATTGCTGGGTAATCAGACTCCCAGCAACATGCATATGAAACTAGCTTGTATTTATATACAGCAATACATGACATTCTATGTGGATGGCAGGATACTGGACATCACACACCTTGAGAAACTAATATTCTAGTATAGAAATACAATAAGTCATCTGAACTGTCAGCAGATGGCAGACTAGTATTGAAGCTGGACACAAGTACAGTACAACTCCCTGTGTTGTCATTAGTAATGGATGTAAATGATTTACAGGTTTCCCTTTAGGACAAAATACTGAATTGAATGGTCTGTAGTATTCCTATACGAGGCACTTCTAGATCACTGGAGAGGAGATTATAATCACTATCAAATTGAAGTTAAACAAAGCCATTTATATATAGCTTTGGGAGTGCTGGCGGTACTATCAATAGGGGAAATTAGATTCTCAGGAAATACAAATTGTGGTTATCCCCCATTCTAGAAGATATATTAATGCAGCTGGTCTGAACACCTAGGGGCCTGAGTCATTAAGGAGAGCAAAGCATAAAAAAAGGAGTAACTTTGCACCTGGGCAAACCCATGTTGCATTGGAGGGGGAGGTACATTTAAACTATGGGGACAGATTTATAGTTGGGATAGGTAGGACATGTCCTAGATCAACTTTACATTTCAATGTAAAAATAGAATCATCAAGTATGTGTGTGCTAGATGAAAAAGCAGCCAGTATTTAACTTGTATCCAAAGTAATAAACTAATTTGCACCCTTTGCATTGTAACATGGTTTGTCCCAGAGGACATTTACTGCTTTTTTGCCTTACTTATCTTAATGACTCAGGCCCCTAATGTACAATTTTCTAGCAGCTTGAAGAAAGAGGCATGAAAATAGATATTCTATTATATTTAGGTAAAATTATTAGTATTCTCAAAATTTTCCTTCCAAAAAAAGTACATACATAGAAAGGACCGAACAACTCTGTGTAAGCCTAGAGATTTTTTTTTATCTTATTTTAGTGTTGTACATTAGGCTCATTCAATATACTTTTCTTATGGTACATGCATTATTGTGCTGCAGGTAATCAACATGAAAAAGTTGCCTATTCATATGCATTGTAGTATAATTCTCTAGCAAAAGTCACACTTTATCTGCAAGGCCAAGATCATCTTCTTCATGCGGGTTTTGCTGAATCTTTCTAATGTAGAGGAATGCCAGCACTTGTTTTGCATTCATTTCCAAACCACCGCGTAGGCAGAGTGTGCAATCCACTACCGCAACGTTGTCATAATTACAATCAGGCCCGGCGCTCCCATTAGGCAAGGTTAGGCACTTGCCTAGGGCGCCGGGCGCCACAGAATGAAAATTACTTTAAAACTGTGCGGCGACCGCTGACCTTCCACGGCCGCCGCACAGCATTCAGATACATCCACGGAGAGGGGGGGGGGGAAGAGGCTATTGCTCACCACCGCCGCCTCTCTGCTCTGTCTCCTCCCCTCCACTCCACTCACTGTCGGGCCGTGACATCATCATCATCACGGCCCGACAGTGTCAGTGAGCGGAGGGGAGCAGACGGAGCAGAGAGGCGGCGGTGTTGAGGCAAGGTAAAGCGATTTTTGTGGGGGGGGGGCGCCGATTTTGACAAAGTGCCTAGGGCGCCATGGACCCTAGCATCGGCCCTGATTACAATTAACAGCATACAAATTTCAAGGTACTGTAAAGCAGAACCCACCACTGTTGACACTTTCTTTGCAATACTCAGATCCCAGGTGGTTTGTGCACTGCCAACCTGACCAGCAGATTGAGGGGAAGTGTAAACAAAATATACCCCTTGTGCCAACCGGAGGTTGCCATGTGATAACTACCAAATCATGCGAGTTACTAGTGTGAAGCTTTAGTGAAATATTTTGTGCAAGCTGCTAGTGAGGACCAATACCAGGCACAACATAAAGGAGTGTACATTTATAAATCAGAGAAAATGCAATAAATTCAAACATTTATCCTCTGGTTTATACCAAATATATAAAATTCCATCAAACCACTTGATGCATGCACCTTTCAATGGAAAAATTACCTCCTTCAGATGATGTTTTTTTCTTACTCTTAACACTTCTGTTTCCAACAACGGATAATTCAATTTCTTCATGCGGCATTTTAGCAATTATCTGCATAAATACTTTTTCCAGTTCTTGTGCCATTAAAACAATATCATCTCCTGGCTGCAATAAATAGTACATTAGTGTCTAGTATATGTATTTTCCACATGGGCAGACAATTTTTTTTCTCAATATTCCAGGAAAAGTATAGGTGTTTTTAGAAAGTGAATGGTATAAAGATATCAAGATATTAACATTTGTTATGTTCATGAGAAGGTTCATATAGAGGGTATAGGAAAATACAAAATCGCTGCATTGCTTATCATTGCTTCTGCTTTGCACATCATCGTAATACTCTAGTAAAAGTCAAACAAACTCATTTCAACTTCCATACTTTGTGCCACAGAGAGACAAGTCTGCTGCCTCTAAATGTTAGTTGTGAATACAGATGTAACAAGCCTAAAATAGACACCCAGAATGTCAGCTCATTTTAATGGTTTGTGCCATTCCCTAGTTACAATCACGCATTTCCCTACCATAACGCAACTGTCCAAATAAACTATTATTATTTTCATTGTAGTACTAGTACTGACCACTTGGGGGACTCAACACACATTGCAAAATCATCTATTCAAAATTCGAATTCCCTATAAAAAAAAAAAAACTAACAGCAGTACCAGCACCAGTTTTGTAGACTAGGCTGACTACACTATAACAGTAAGATACGAAGTGTGTGGTTCCCCAGTCATTAATGTGAAACCTGCATGATCCGCAGGCGGGGCCGGGGGTTCCACAGGGGTGTAAAGTGTTAAAATCATTATGCATGTCTGTGGAACTAGAAGTCCCAGCAAGCCCTGGCAGCCATTGACTGACTGGGTAAGATGGCACTTGTAGTACTTAGATCATCACAGCAATGATGCAGTATTGTAGTAAAACAATATGGAGTTTATGCGGTTCTCAGCATATCAGGATTATCTGAATACAATTACTCTAGTGTATCTGCTCAAAATTTGGCAGGTGGAGATGTGAAAATTAAATTTTTGGGAGCATTTTCCCCCTGATTGGATTACATGCAGCACAAGGGATGTGCCCTTATGTAAAGCATCTATCTGCACAGAGCAGCACATGAGGTAGACTTTAAGTGTGGTATGTTGCATGCATGACACATATTTGCTGCGGAGGAATCCATACATTATTATTTTCAGAATGTCAGGTACAATATACATATTGTCCCCCAACATACTTTTTCGCTGCATGATATAGTAAAGATGCACACCATATAATCACATCTTGGTTGTGGTCAGAGAGTGGGAAGGCTAAACTGGTTAAACTAGAGATGGAGCAGTAACGGGAGAAGACAAGGTCAAGGGAGTGTCCATCACAGTGGGTGGGAGAGGAGGTCCATTGGGAGAGACCAAAGTAAGTGAGAGAAGTTTGTGATAGAAGACACCATTGGGCTTACCAATAGGAATGTTGAAATCATCTAGTATGATAGTAGACAGATCAACAGATAGGAAATAAGTGAACTAGGCCACAAAGGTGTCAAGAAATTGGGAACTGGACTTGGAGGGCGATAAATGATAGCAACATGAGCATGGAGAGAATCAAATAGGTGTGGCCTTCAAAAGGAAGAGAATGAGAGTGCACCTTACAAATCATACCCTCTGAACCCTCAGACTAGTGAGGAGGGGAGTAGTGAAGAGAAAATCATAATAGGGGCAGGAGAAATAGGATGATGGAGAAAGAAGAAGAGTTTGAAGAGAAGTGTGAAGATTTGTTAGTATGTAAAGGTATCAGAAAAAAAATATAACAAAACCCTCAAAAAACAACCTTAGGATAGCTGTATTATACAATTTCTGTGTAATTAAAAGGCACAATGATAAGTAATATCTAAGTTTAAAAAAAAAAAAAAATAATAATAAAAATAAATAAATAAATAAAATAAAATAAAATAAAATCACAAAACCAAGCAGTAATGCATTGCACCAGTCGCTGGATAAGTCCACATAGGAGATCACAGCAACATATCAGACAAGTGTAGAACAGCCTGAACGGCACTGGATGTAGCGAAAGAAAACATCCCCCCAAAAAATAAAGTGAATAGTTTTAATTTTAAATTAAAAAAATTGGACCACTTGAAATTGGTAGAAAATAACACTTTAAAAGTGACCATGGACTGAACACAGAAAAAAAATCCCCCACAAAAAAAACCCTCCAAAACCCTTTTCTTTAAATAACAAGTTAAGAACATTTTCAGCATCAAATAGTCATTTTCTTAGCCGTGCTCCTACAAATCATTATTTTCTTTTTAATATCTTTCTGGAAGGGCATCCAGTATGGCTGCCAGTTACACATACAGGCCAACAGCATGTGATGGCAGTGGGGAGAATGGAGAGGATCTTACAATACACAGAGCTCAGAGAGTAGTTCCAAAGCCTCTCTGCTCACTACATAACGTGTAATGTTACGGTGTCATTACATTGGAGACACACTGCACAATTATAAATCACCAACAGTCTGAGGAAACAAACCAAGGAAAATGGTAATTACTAAGATTTTTCGTATTGCCTGCCACAGAGAGTCATGTTGTTTTTTTTTTAAAAAAAAATATATTTTTTTTTAAAGAAGCAATCCAATGCCATGAAAAAAGGATCCAATCATACATGCAAACTACTTTTGGCTATATACTTTGATTCTTTAAATCTTGATTGTACTAATCCACTTGGGTTGTGGTCAGGGCTACAGTCAGAGAACCTACTGTAGTCATTCTTCAAAATGAATGTACATGAAGGAAATGAAGTGGGCAGGTCTAGAACACCTCATAGCCAATTTAAGTAAATTAACAGCAGCACAAAGCACTTCAGCACAACCTGTGTGTCCACAGAACAGAGTAATGAAGTGAGGCTTCAGTTAAACAGGTGTGGGGAGTTCTTTTTTTGTTTTGTTTTTTTAACAGAGGTGCATTTGACTCCAAGAAGATCATACATTCAACTTGTTAATTTTCCAATACCATTTTACCTTATTATAAATGTAACAATTTGTGAACATGGTATTGAAATCCTGCATGCAGTCCAAAGCCTTTGTGTAGTAATTGTATTCCAGTCTCTTTCTTATAGTAGTCAGATCCATTGGATTCTTTATAATATAATAATAATCCTGAAAATCAACAAAGAATATAGTTAAGAAACCCACAGTAACAAAAACATAATCCTCTACCTATCACCGAATATAACAAATGGCCCCTCCAATCACTAGCAGGCTTAGATATTGTATAAAAAGCTTATTGAGAAACTGTACATAATTTATATTCGTAAGGAATATTTTAGTTTAGTTTGTTAGATAACATTTCACAATAAGCTGCATTTTACCGTTTTATTGTTGGCATAAAAGTTACAATACGGTGAAGCTACAGTTAGCTCTGTAGCTTTTCTCTTCCATCATCAATAGTTTGCGGCAAGACAGTAACAAAGTTATAGTGTAATCTATAGCTCAGAGTCTGCAGCAGACCTCTGGAGTAAACATTAGAGCCATCATCGAGTCGGACAACTGTGTAAGACTCCTGTACGTGATCACACACAAATTCCAAAGAAATAATGTGAAGTGAAAAACATTTATCAATTTTATGTAGTTAGCAGTGTTTGAAAACTCATAAGTGTCATGAGGTTATCCCTTGAATTTAAAGAACAATTCTAGTGGACTAATTTACATGGGAATGAATGACTTGTACAGGATTTGAAGTTACTATATAACCAATTCCTATATTGCCTTTCTCCTGTGGCAAACATTGTTGACCATGCCCCCCTCCCCCCTCGTTCACCACTATGTAGACGTAGCTTTACATAGTAATTTACTCAGTAATTAATAAAATAATTTTTAAGGCTCAGGTATTTTGATTGGTAAATATAGCCTGCAAATATATATATCAGCTGTTGCAGTTCTGATACAGTAACCTTTCTATCTTTACCCCTTGTGTCAATTCTTCCTTAAATTTCAGAAAAACAGACTAGCTGGGAAAGCCTGTCAAAAAGCAGACAATTAATGTGCATTGCTTAACCTTACAGACATAAGTAGTAGTTTTAGTGTGCCATTAAAAGACAAATTCAATATGCCATGAACGGCAGTAAGTTGAGAAAAACTAGTGCTTTTAATACAGACCTTTTACACATATACATCCATTACAGCAACTATTCGGAAAAACTGGTTTACAAACCCATATTTGGTTGGCCTAGTTATTACATTACAAATTAAGCTAAATAACGTGACATGTATTAAAGGCACCAAAATCTTAAGGGGGGTATTCAATTGTTAGCGTTAACGCTAACAAACGAGCGCTCAAAAAATCTTACCGTTAATACGGTAATTACTCGCGGAATTTCAGCTCGCCGCTCCTTGAGCTAAAATTCCGCGAGTAAACTACCGTATTAACGGTTTTCGCGCGCAATATTACCGTATAAACGGTATTTTTTGAGCGCTCGCTTTTCAGCGTTCACGCTGACAATTGAATACGCCCCTAAGAGTTGAAAGAAGGGCCACCTATGTATCTTGTACAAGAAATTAATCTTACAGTGGACATGAAGCACATGAGCTGGCATTATCTGAATATTAATTTTACAGCGTCAAATCATTACTTTGGCAGTTCCTCATAGTAGGTCAAAAACCATGGCCTCAAATTATAGGTCAATAAATGTTATCATTTAGAGCTCATTGTATTTAGAGGCATTGTCCACCCCTTTAGTTATGCCCACATAGTACTGCAGTCAGGGTCACAGCCCTTGCCCTCATCAGCACCAGACTAAGGGGTATAGTCACTAAATTGCGGGTTTGAAAAAGTGGAAATGTTGCCTATAGCAACCAGATTCTAATAATGTATTGAGTACATTCTACAAAGTGGCAGCTACAATTTGATTGGTTGCTATAGATAACATCTCCACTTCTTCAAACCTGGAGTTTAGTAAATATACCCCTAAGTGTTTCACATCTTGTAATGGAGAGAACAGTCAGTAATGTAGGAAGGACTAGGTGGAAGTAATGAAGCATCAGGACTGGAAAGAGGATGTGAATGTGGCGTGTAATTGGACAAGAGCCATGGCCACTCAATTTACTGCATTTAGTCTAGAAACCTGAATCGTCAGCATTCATAGCTACAGGGCAGTCTCTATAGTGGGTCCTCTATCTCGTGTCTTAAACCAGTACTGGAGGTTCCAGGGGAAAGTTGTCTCCCAACTGATTGCACAGTTGGTTCTTACACACATCATATGCCTGTGCATAGTGAGCAATGTAAATGCACAGTTCCTGGCATTTATACAGCCTGCTACGTGTAGGAAATAGTGCATGTAAGCACCAGGTCCCAGGGTGTAGCACCAGTTTGTTACTACCCTAGAGAAGGAGGCAGATGTACAAAAGTGAACAATCTGTTTAACAAACAATATATTAAGCAATAGAAATATTAGAAACATACAGAAGATTATAAGCTTCTTATAAGATCAGTCACATCAACAGACACAGTTGTGGCCAAAAATATTGGCACCTTTGCACCATTTTCAAATAAATCACAATTTCTTCTAAACAAAAGTTGAAATTAACAACAATATTTGGTCTTCACAATACTCTCTGTTAATATACAGAACTTTGTCTTTTATTCTGAATACTGTATATCCTTTTAAATTAGAAAATGAAAAGGAATGCGATTGACAAAATTTGACACCCTAGACTTAATATTTTGTAGCCCAGCTTGGTCAAATTAATTGCAATTAACTGGTTCCAAAAGCCATGGATGAGCTTCCTCTACTGCTGGTTTTATCCACTCTTCTTAGTCAAGCTGCTCAGTTCTCCCAGATTTGAAGTCTAATGTCCTGTCTTCAACCATTCCTGGGTACTTTTTGAAGCATGTCTGGGGTCAATGTCCTTCTGGAACCAGCTTTCTGACACTCGGTTCAACATTGAGCTCCAAACTGGCCTGGCAATCTCCAGATTTCATGATGCCTTTCACACATTCAAGGTACCTAGTGCCAGATGCAGCACGAAAACCCCAAAATATCCCCGAACCTTCTCCATGTTTGACTGTAGGATAGGTGTTCTTTTCTTCGAAAGCTTAATTTTGCTTACTGTAAACAAGGCTGATGTACTTTACCAAAAGCTCTAATTTCAAATCATCTGTCCACAAGACATTCTCCCAGAAAGAACTTGGCTTCTTCGGGCGGTTTTTGGCAAACTCCAGTTGGCCTTTCCTAAGTTTAACTCCCCCTCCTGGGCCTCCTGCCATATAACCCCCTTTCATGGAGCTGTGAGAGTTGAAACTGTAGTACCTGGTGTCTGAAGGTCAGCTTGAATCTGTCTGATCGAGTTCCTTTCTCCACCACTCAGACAATGCTACACTGTAATCTTCGATCAAGTTTTCTCTTGCCTCCAGGTCCAGAGAGGCGGGCTACAGTGCCATGGGCTTTAAACATGTCCTGCAGAGGGTAAGCTGGGACTTGTAGCTGGAGAGCCAAAGGTTACACCATTGGCAGCCAGCCACATAATACACAAACACGGTTTCGTTTTCATATACAATGCATAACCCCAGTGGGCGCTTAACGCCCCACAGTCCAACACTGCCCCTGCTGGATTTTTTTCCCCCACTTCAACTTGCCCACACACGCCCCATCCCCTGCCCCTACATGCCCCTTATCCTGTGGAGGAAGCACCGTAGCAGGCACTTGCTTTGGGCACCATGGCTTCATGCAACACTTCTGCTTGCTACTCACCACAGGTGAGTTTAGATCCAAACTTAAGAATTATCTGCTTTAATTACATGTAATTATAACAGGTGCCAATAATTTTGTCCAGCCCATTTAAGGCTTTCTATGTGAAATAAGCAATGACATATGTGGACACCAAAATCATTTTTTTTTATTTCACCAGTTTTCTGGAAAAAATGGTGCATTATTAGAAAACAAAAACTGCAAGTGTGCCAATATTTTTGGCCACGACTGTATATGGGATAAATACAGTGCAAGACATACATTGTGAGCCAAATAAACCAAAGCTTGTAAAATCAATACTGAATATAATTATTACAGTCTCTCCTTGGTATTCCTGGAGCCAAACCAATACTATCCATCTGCACAAAACGCACGTACCCACTGGGTAACATAACGTTCTCTATAGAGATGGAGCAACACGTGAGCAATGATCTATGACCTACAGCCACCTGTGCAACTGATGTAATGTTCTGATAAAAAAATGGTAGGAACTGTAATACTACCAGTCTCTTAAAAATCGTATTGGTTTAAAAGTAAGATTGGAATAAACACACATAAAATTACAGTTTAGAGGTTTTATAACATGTATGAATTTGGATCAACTAAAGCCAAACATCTAAATAAAAGGCATTGGCTTGAGAAATATACTTTATTAAAAAGTAAAATTCAACTTTCACCCAGTATTGTTTTAGTAGTATGGTCTATTTGCAATTTTAAACCCTAGCCTATCAATATCCATTTTTAATATACAAGTCTCTCTCTAGTAGAATAATATATATATATATATATATATATATATATATATATATATCTATATATCTATCTGACCACAAGCTCCTGCTATCTGGGGGCTCAGCTGTAGTTAGTCCTGTCTATGACTGCACCAAACCACACCCCCTATGTTTTCACCATTTCCTGTACCCAAGCTGCTGAGCACACTTCTGTCTTAACACTTGGGGGTATATTTACTAAACTCCGGGTTCGAAAAAGTGGAGATGTTGCCTATAGCAACCAATCAGATTCCAGCTTTCATTTATTTAGTGCATTCCACAGAATGACAGCTAAAACCTGATTGGTTGCTATAGGCAACATCTCCACTTTTTCAAACCCGCAGTTTAGTAAATATACCCCTTTGATTCCTGTATCCAGCAGAGTTACCTGTACCTCCAAATACAGTACTATCATCACAGCACCAATTATATCCCACCTCCCCATACGAAGACCAGAAAAAGAAAGATGACCTGTGATTTCCATCATTTTAATAAATATCCTCTACCCACTTGGGTGAACACTATACAATTACTTGTACCCCTCCAATGTTGTGTCATATTCCACCCACATCCTGTCACTTGTATAGCCAGTGACTGTTTCTGTCGCCTATGTGCTGCCAGAGCGAGATTGATGGGCAAACTAGCCTTGATATAGGTACTTCACTATCAACCTCTCATGTATGAGAGCTCCTATTTTCTTCATAGGGGGTAGACTATAAAGGGTTTGCCCAAATTGGACACCCACTTTTACTATAAAAACTTTCTTTGAACCCAAGTGTTATATAATCTGTAAATATAAAACATTTTCTAAGTGGTATTATTCATTTGTCTTGTTTCTCAAACATCACTGACAAAATTCTTTGAAATATAATGTTAAACTCCTGTTCACAATGGTGAGAC
This sequence comes from Mixophyes fleayi, assembly GCF_038048845.1. Lineage (NCBI taxonomy): Eukaryota > Metazoa > Chordata > Amphibia > Anura > Limnodynastidae > Mixophyes > Mixophyes fleayi. The sequence continues at coordinate 38,037,242 of NC_134409.1, forward strand.
TATATTTCACATAGATACTACATTACGAAGTCTAAAAAAACAAAAAGAAACAAAAAAACAAAAACAAAACCAATGAGGTATTTGTGAACTAAATAGAAAATTAAAGTGCACCTCTCACCGACTTAATGTGGAGGCAGCCATTTTGTGAGCTGAAACAATATTCATTTGGCAGATTGGTTCAGTTCGTACCTCATGCCACAGTGATGTTACATCATACTTGCCAGCTTTTGGCTGTTGCTATCAAGTATGGGAGGCGGGTGGCGTGGGCTGAGGGTGCAGTGCTTGACAAATGGCATCATTTGGCCCCGCCTCTGCAATGCAATGATGCATACGCATCATTTTACAGCAGTGGGCGGGGCCAAAATGACACAATCCTCACAGAAGCGCATCATGGCAGCTCTAATGCTGCTCACTTCACTAGGAAGTGGGCAGTTGCAGGAGGTTGCCCTGCTTTCCCGGGAGTCCGGAATTAGTCTCCTAGACAATCTGGGAGAGTTGGCAAGTATGTGTTACATGTTTCTAGTTAATGGATAGGCTTATAATTGACTCCGCCCACAACATGGCTACCACCATGATGTGTAAGACAGGTAAGCAGTTAATGTTACATGTTCACAGATCACTGACTTACCGGGAGGTTCAGCTTCGCAGCATCTACAGGCTGCTGGAACGGCCAGGAGAAATTGTGTCTCCATAACGCCTTGAACACAACCTTTTCCAGATACTGTAGCTGGTTAGTTAGACGTCCCGTCTTTCTGAGATTAATGTACTCTGGTGGAGGCGGATTCACAACTGATACATGTAGCTGTCTGCTCGACATGGTGCATCAATCCACGTTACATCAATTACACACATTCCCCTGCAATAGAAATATAAGTATTACTGTAGACACGTAATGACGAACAACATATAAAAACTCTCACTCAGAAAATAATTATAAGGAGATGGCCACTCCATTTTTTTTTTTTTTTAATCATATAGCCCAAGTGACAGTATGATATGCAAACATTTCTATTGAAATAAATACTGTCTAATGGCAGAAAAACAACATTCAAACTTAACAGATTCATGTGTGCTGGGAAAGCAACCAAAAACGCATGAAAAACAAGAGGTTTCCTGGATGGCCGTGTGCTTTCATAGAATGCGCTTTTTCCCATTCAATTATAACTGTAGCGCAGGGTAACAGGAGAAATAGAATTCTAGAGCCCAATGGTGGGAATTTATTACTATGAAAAGGGCAAAAAAGAAGCCCTCTAGTGGTTATATTTACTAAACTGCAGGTTTGAAAAAGTGGAGATGTTGCCTATAGCAACCAGATTCTAGCTGTCATTTTTTAGAATGTACTAAATAAAAGGATAGCTAGAATCTGATTGGTTTCTATAGCCAACATCTCCACTATTTCAAACCCGCAGTTTAATAAATATACCCCTAGGTGTAAATGTGCCCTTAAGGTTCACAGTTTTCTTGTGTGGCAACATTGTTTCAACAAAAAACATCTACAATGGATACGTTTCAAAGTCTAATGTATTTAATATAAAATTGAGCAGGCTAAGATAGAAAAAAAATGGTCTAACTGTACACACCAGCCGATTTTATAGACTGGATGAGGGCACGAAACAAAAGGATGTTCAGCTCTTTGGAGAAGTGCATGAAATCTTGCTCACCTCTGCCAGATCATTCCAGACAGTTTTATTTTTGTTTTGTTTTTTTATATCTATATATAAAGCACAGAAGAAGATTAAAAAATCTTCATATGATCTTCAGCCAAACTAATTCCTGCAGAACTTTATTCAGAAAATTGAACTATATTGCTGGTTAAAAATTCTAGATAAAAAGGAGCCAAGGAATTAAGTAAAATCCAAATTAATGAATACACTGGAAAGACGTGAGATTTATTTCGGCATGTCTACATTGTGGGAAACTAGTAGGCTTATGTGAGAGCATAAATTCTTGAATGTCCAGTAGATTATATAACCATAATTGCTCAGTGTTCAGAAGTCAGCGCAAATGTGATGTAAGCCATAAGCCAGTAGTGTCTGATTGGTTATTATAGTTTTCAGAACACTTGTGCTATCTGCTCCAAGTTATCAACTAAAGCTGCTAGTACAAGCACCAACATCTGTGCCCCCGAAGTAATATAGTATGAGCGATATAATTTTCATATAGTTTGGAAAATATTCACATACCAGGGTTGGCAGACCTTGGTGTATAGCTGAAGGTATTCAGTAAAAAATGGCACCCATATTTTATTTATTTTTTGTGTGAAAACTTTGAAGCAGTGGTTTTTTTTATTTTCTGTGTAGTGAGCATCAACACACAATATATGCTAAAGGACCCTCCTGTGTAAGATAGGCACCAATCCTCTTTCAAACAAGAGTCCATCTTATTTTCTCCCATAATGCCAGGGGGCCCAAACAATCTGACATTATAATGCACAACAATAATGACTGAGATTAAGTTTGATTGCTTCAGCATCTTACTGGTGACCTATTTTATATGTATAATATATTCAAGGTCAATACAAAAATTATTTGTCCAACAAACTTTTCACAAAACGGACCATCAAATGTGAAAGGAAGAAAGTATGTTTTAGGTTTCATTGAGAGCATAGGAAAGGGTTCTTTACTGTACGAGTGGTTTAGAAATCCTTACTACATGAAGTAATGATGGCAAATTCAAACAAATTTTAAAAATGGTTTGGATGAATCTCTTCCAAGAAGATGTGTCTGTAGCTATAGTTCTGAGGATATTATGGGGGAGATTGATCCAAGGATCCCCCGTTCCCCTGAAGGCAACTGCTACACTGCAAGTTTGTTTTCCCTTCCACTACATCAGCACAATTACAAGGAACTTGACAGATCTATATGCGTTTCAGCCTTGCTACAACATTGTACAATTGGATTTTAATGACCATTACAAAATGTCCCCGTCCCCCCCCAACTTGTACTTTACATTTAGTGACGCTTCCACAATATACTTTTTAAAATTACATTACTAGTATAACCACAGTTTATAGGAAGGCCATTTAGGTTGTGTTGGAAGTCCTGGCTCATGGTTCCATTGCAAACAGAATAAATGTAAACTGGATATTTTGGTAGCTGGTATGGATTTGTTCCTATTTTTCCTTATATAAAATGAAAATATATGTATTCCAATAAGCTTCCAACAAAGAGTCAGATTCACCCAAAACAAGCAGTATAAAATTCTCTTGGACAGACGAAGAAATAATAAAAGATAAGACTTGCTGAAAGCAGTACAAAAAGAACACATGGAAATTGATTTAAGCACCAATGTAAAACCATCCAAAGAGAGAAAGAGACACCAAAGCAGTTCTAATTGAGCACAAGGTGAGACCTGACTGTTGTGCATGGCTCTTGTATAAGCTTGATTTATCGAAGAAATATGTTTGCTGGCCATGGTAGCCTAACCAGGGTTTCCCAAACCCAGTCCTCAGGGCTCCCCAACAGTGCAGGTTTTCCGCATCACATGTGACATGATTAGGACCACCTGTGGATCTGTTACAATGTGTCAGTCAGTAATGAGTACACCTGTGCTTCAGCAAGGAGATATGGAAAACCTGCACTGTTGGGGAGCCCTGCCCTTCCAATAATTCAGGTTAGGCCCTAACCTGAATTATTGGAAGGGCAGCAAGGATACAATAAGCTGAAGGAAAAACAAGGACTTCAGCTAAAGAAACAAACAATAACCCCTCAAGCAATAAAATCAGAGTCCATTATCAGCATGATCCTATGCAACTGGGATAGATTTGTCTGCTCCTATATTACTACTGATAGAGGTAACATGGACTCAATTCATTCAAGATAAAAGAAGCCCTATACTTTAATACATGTAAACTGAGCCCATTTAAATTCAGTCAGGATACAGGGGCAGATTTAGGAGCTGTATAGGGCAGGTTAACGTCTCTTATTTTATACTGTTTTTGTTCACATGAAGTACGGGGCATATTTTCGTTCAATATTTACTTTAACACGTGTGACAGGATTACAGTTTCTTCTGCAGAGTGTTGTCATTGGGCTGATTGGAGAGTGTTAGGACAGAACTTACTAATAGACAAAATCGATAAGCAGAACAGTAATCTTACTCTACAGGAGACAGTGGTTTCAGTCATGTACCCAGACACTGCCACACCAGCAAACTCCCATAGTTACCTCGCGGATCAGAGCTGACGTCCTAATGGCTCCTTCCATTGAGCTCAGCTCCGCACAGAGTGCGTTTCCATGCCGATGACACGCCCACTTTATCGCCAACAATCGCACACGTTCTATAGTAGGGAGCAGGTGATAGATTTGCGATCGGTTTTGTGATTGTGACGTCATCACATCGAACCTGGTGGACTCCGCGCTTGTACAACTGGGGAATAATCTGTGTATCACCCGCTGTAGTGGAGCTACACGTGCCATAGTGGATGGAAGGACTTGTAGGCTTAAGTTGGAGATATACAGATTGCTCACCACTAAACCATTATGTACTTCTATTAGTGATATTTCCAAATGACTACATTATTTATCAGTGCACACACTAAAGATCGATATTGTATACGGGTAAACAAAGCTATAGTATAAAACATTTAGGGGCACATTTATCAACAGCCGCATATATTTAATGCTGAATTTGAAAAGTAATTATTGCGTTAAGAAATAGCAAACCAGTCTCCTTCACATTATGGCTTCGCTATTAAAGTTATAGCCACCTTAACCGTTGGGAAGGTGGAGAGGAGGATTTGATGTGATCTGCACACCTGGAATAAACGTTTCCAAATTGCTTTTTTATTGTCTGGTTATGTGCCAGTTTGTTAGAACAAGTGATGCCCAGAAATCATGAATAAAATAATACATTGAATTACGTATGTATTAATGGACAATATATATTATATATTTCAGTGTTCATCTATACCAAAATGCACATATGATAAGTATTTACCCAACTGTGACTGTTTAATGTGTTGCTATTCGAGTTTTTGTTTTTGCAAGCCCCCACCTTATTTAGCTGGCATTGACAATAGTTTTTCCATTCCTCCTCTTCTGTTTGGTGAATACTGAGTCAGGCTCCATTATACTGTTCACTTATTTTGTGGCCTTCTTGACATCCTGCCACATTTTAACACATTATATTAGAAGCAGATGTCTTTTTTTTTTCCTTTTTGTGAAGTATTCATTCTTAAACAGATTTAGAATAGACATGTTACAAGGTTTTAATTAAGAAGGTCAGTAAAAAGGTGAGGAAAAATTAATGATACACCACAGGCTGCTCAACTCTATAGCTAATCATACAAGGCTGTGTGTTTCTGACAGTTGTGCATAGTAAACAGATCTTCAGCTAAATGAACCACCAGTGCAAAAGCAATTATATAATTAAAGGCGACCTCCACATACATTTTACCTACCAAATTGCTGATGTGATCCTGTCTGTTAAGAGCCTTTGAAAATTGTTATTTGCTTTTCTGCTGCCCTCTGTTGGAAAAATAAATGCATATTTATATATATTTTAATTTATAGTATTATAGTTTTTATATATAGCGCCAGTCATATTTGGCAGTGCTGTACAGCAAATATGTAATCATTCATATTAGTCCCTTCCCCATTGGAGCTTACATTCATTCTAAATTACCTACCACGCACACACATAGACAGACAGGGGTCCATTTTGCCAGAAGCCAATTAGCCAACCAATTTGGTTTTGGAATGTGGGAGGAAACCAGCGCAAACATGGGGAGAACCTACAAACTCCAGACAGACAGAACCTTGGGTAGGTCAAACCCATGACCCAGCACTGTGTTCAAACAATGCTAACATCTGTGTCCCTGTGCTGCCCACGGTTAACTATAACCTGCCAAACTAGTTCACAAAGTTTTTAAGCAGTAGGTGGGCATCGGCAAGGTTGAGTTTGGTGATATCTTGCAAAATACAGGTAGGCAGAGTCCATGTTTCAAGGGCTGCCTACATCATTAACAATTTCCAACCTATCTACTTGTGAGCTAGAGATTCCACAGGCATGTATGGTGAGTTTGAAAAGATGTTTTGGACACCACTTTGTTCCAGGTTGAATGAGGTTCTTTTGGTTTCAAAAAGTTCATGACTCATGAGTGCACAATTTATTGTGAAGTTTAGCTTTACTTTTAAATTAAACATAATATAATAGTGAAAGTAAATCAACTAGTTAGCTTCCAAAATATTCAAGTAACAGTCAGTTTCCAGGACCCCTCTTTCACACGAAAGCTGGAAAAACACAGGCACCCTTCTTCAACAAGGACCAGTCATGAGACAAGGGTCTCTCTGGGTGCATTCCAGTTTTATACTCAGAACAAAGGGCCTTGCAATCAACTTATATGTAAGGGTATGAACAGATTTTCAGACTCTCTATTGGTACATTACTAATAAGAGACTATATTCCCGCTCACGTGCAGAAAGTGTCTGAGACAAAGCCCTGGCATAATATGTGGAGATGTCAGCCCAGCCTTTGATCAGATAAGCATTTTACAATACACACAGAACAATATGACTATAACAAAAATAGAGCTCAGTGGCCATTTTGATAGGCCTGTCACACACTTGAAATGTGGGCTCCGCCCACCTGTCATTTGCGTTATCAAGTACTGAAATGTGTTGTGTAGCTATCAGTCCCTTCTAGCATGCCCCGCAACATGCATGCAGTTTTCCACAACAGCTGGGTTGGGAACGAGAATTAATGGAGCCCCTCACATATAATGCAATCTGTCACCCTAGCTTCATGACATTTTGGTTATTTTCAGCTCCTCCCTTGCGCTCAAGAGAACAGAATACTCCCTGGAATGACAAGTAGGTGTCTGTATACTTACCGGGTACTGACAACATACTAGTCTGTGCTATCACAAATGCTTCCCTATTCGCTACAACAGAATTTGACAGGTAATAACTGCTGTATGTTTTTTATTTTGTTGAAACAATAGTCTGCTCAATGTAGTTAACTGTTAACACTTAGGGGGGTATTCAATTGTTAGCGAGATCCCCGGAAAACGAGCGCTCGAAAAATATTAGCGTTAATACGGTAATTACTCGCTGAATTTCATCTTGCAGAAATTCAGCGAGTAAACTACCGTATTAACGGTATTTATGCGCATATTACCGTATTAATGGTAATATTTTTTGAGCACTCGTTTTTCCGGGGATCTCGCTAACAATTGAATACCCCTCTTAGGGGCCTATTTATCAAAGTTTTCCCCCCTTGTAAATCCCCGAAAACTGTTGTTTTCGGTTCTTTACCGGTAAATCCTTATGTATTATTCTAGCATCGCAGCAGATATCTTAGATATCTGCTGCTTTGCACCTATTAGCAGTTTTCTGAGCACTCCCCATAACAGTGTATGGGGAGCGCTCAATATCACTATATATGAAAGTTTGGCCATTGAAATGTTTCTCATTTTCTACATGAAAAATGTACACCATCTGAAGCTGGCGCACATTTTCCTAGCTGAAAGCTTTCTTAGCTGTCAGCTCTGCTCCGAAGAGCAGAGCTGGACAGCGCATGTGTGGAGGGATCATGTGATCCCTCTCCATGTCACGTTTTTTTAAAAGTGAGTTTAAAAAAAATGGAAACAATGATTCAGAATACATTGTACATACCATTCATTAATTATTTTACTGAAGCTTCGGTAGTGCTGTCCGTAACACACACTCGCAGTGGGAGATGACTGTGCACATGTCCAGCATTTACGGTCGGCGCATGCGCAGTAACCAAACAAATACAAGAAAATATCACCGCAGCTTTCAACAAGGAGAAAAGACTGCGATACACTGGTGAGTCACTTCTCAGGGACAGCAGATTACCGCCACTGCTGTCCCTGAGATGTTTTTTTAATACGTTGCCGTTACTTTTCAATTCTTATGAAGGAGATAAGGATTGAAAAGTTTCAACTTAAAAAACCGAAGGGTCATAAATAGACCCCTTAGTGCTGCAGTAGTTATAAGTAGGGTCAGGCTGGGCTAGGGGGCAGGGTGCATCTGCCCCCCCTGGGCCGGTCCCATAGTGGGTTACCTTGGGCTTGGTCACTGGGCCACCTGCATTTTTTTTTCCTTTAAAATTATTCTAATAGGCTGCTGAGTCGAGACTTGCCAGCCCTCCCCTGGCAATAAGTATATGGATGATGTCATACAGGGTTATAAGACACCAGCAGTTTGTATCTTAAAGCAGCAATCCCACATAAAAAGTGTTTTTTCATCTTTAAATAGCAAGTTAAGTACCTTTTAAACATTCATCTGACATCTTAGCTCTTCTCTACAAATCATTATCTCATTTTCAGAATATCTTTAACTTGAGGGCAAACAAGTATGGCTGCCAATCACACACACAGGCTCACAGCTATGTAACTTGTCTCAAATCTCATGCAACACGAAACTGGCCTACAGGTAATATGTAAAAGTTTATTGTGTGATTACTAAAGTATGTGCAGCAAAATACTGTTTATTTCTTCAGCAACAGCCAACAAAAGCATATAGAGGTAACAGATAGAAATCAGTCCTTACAGCGCTGCAGAATTAGTTGTGCTATATAAATAAATGATGATGATACTACGGGTCTAGATATGAAGTTGTGATCCTGACTTGCATACAGGCATTTTCCATTAGAGATTACTTCACACCCCATATGGTCAGCCATAAAGAAAAGACACACCTGAAACATTTTAAATATATATTTTTTTTCCTCCAACTAGGGATAGTGTTTTTTTATTTCTTTCTGCAATCCCACAATCACAAGCTTCTCCCTAGCAATGCTTGCAATTGGTGGTACAGTTTGCAGAACATCCCTAATACATACTTGCCAACTCTCCCTGAATGTCAGGGAGGCTCCCTGAAATAGGTGTGATCTCCCGCAGTCCCTGAAGAGTCTGGCATTCTCCCTGATGATGAGCCACTACAAGAAGTGGTTGGCTTCGCCATCTGTGGCATGATGACACAGTTCAGAAATTGTGTTCTATGTCCATGTATTAATGCCTATAGAGGTGGCCATTTTCATGGAGACCAAGATTTAATCAAAGACTGACAGGTAAGACAACATGACTTCAGTAATTTGGATAGAAATGTAAAAGACACTTCAATCTCTAGAGATTCATTAGCTGCTTTTCTTTAGCGCGTAGTTGCCTATTCCGGGAGACTCCCGCATTTCTGGGAGACCTCCCGGGCTCTCGGAAGAGCAGGGCAACCTCCCGGTTTTCGCCCCTGCAAGAGATAAGTGGCGGGGGGCGGTCTAAATGATGCAAATACTGCATCATCTTAGCCCTGCCCCTGCTGTAATTGGCCAAAATTTGACAATCTTCCTGAAGCTAACGAGGAAAAGTTGGCAAGTATGCCCTAATGAGAATTTAAATATTTGAAGGTTGTATGTCAGATGTTTATGTAAAGGTACCTTCCTAAAGTCATATCTATACCCCGTACACCCATAGCCTTCCAAGGTTCTGTCTATTGTCGCAGGTGATGGGTCTATGTTCTGTGTTTGGCCCTCATCATGCGGCCATCCCTGCATCGTCTGGTGTTTGTGGTATGGAGCACTAATATCTTCCCAAAAGACTGGGTAACTTATTTCCAAGTTCGTCCCTTACGGTGACGTCAGAAGCCAGAGTGTGCTGAGGCAGTGTCTATTTCTGATGACATCATCAATGTGCTGGCTATTATCATTGGTGCCCAAGGAGATCAGCAGGTGGGGTCACAGAGTTAGGTGGCAGATTTAAGAACCAGGTTAGTATATATAGTATTTGCTCTGCTGCATACACAGACTGTTCCTGCTGTGATCTTTGTTCTCTTAAGTAAGTCTCAACAGCTTATTACTTTGTCTTTCTATGTTATATGGTGCTCTCCCTGACACATGTAATATTTTGTTTAGGATGTCAGAGGAAATGGAAAAGCAAAAGGAGGAAGGGGTTGAAGAATGTAAACACATGACATTGACATAGTCTGTACTGTATAAGACAAAACAATATAGAGAGATAACAGGAGAAATCTGTCCAAAACCAGGACAATGTGGCACTAGCCTTATCAGTAGCTTGGTCAGCAACACCTGAAGTGTCCAAGAGCAAGAATCAGGATGGTCATTCTAATATTTACATAGATGTGGAGGAATGTGAGGTAACAACATTTAATCACCTCTTCAATATTGAAATGATGGCCAAAAATAAAGATAAAATGTTTGGAGAATACATCAGGACACAAAGTATTTCTGGTACATTAAGCAATCTTGGAAATTATCCAGGAAAACTGGAAGGCAACTGAGACATGCTTACATAAGTGTAGGATGTTTAGCTGTATGTACCCTTTGATTAACAAGATTCTGATAAGTGCTAAAAAGACACTTCCAAAATACATACCCCAACATTCCCTTAGAGCAGTGTTGGCTAACCTGTGACACTCCAGGTGTTGTGAAACTACAAGTCCCAGAATGCTTTGCCAATATACAGCAGCTTATTGCTGGAAGGCTATGCTGGGACTTGTAGTTTCTAAACTCCTGGAGTGTCACAGGTTAGCCAACACTGCTATAGAGGACACTTCAGGGGGGGAATTTACTACACTGCTGTCTGGTGAAACACGCAGTCCCAGAACAGACAGTTATTATGTGGTGGGTGTTGAGAGAAGTAGAAATCAGTGTTTCAACTAAAACGGAAGTTAAGAGGAGAAGAGAGGGCTCTATAAATTGGGTGTTTAGGTGTGGGAAGGGTGGCTCTTTCCTTCTCTGAAAAGCCATGGGCCCCGGATTTGGGTGAAAACATAAGTTTTGGGGAGGATCATCATCAGTTATTTATATAGCGCCACTAATTCCGCAGCACTGTACAGAGAACGCATTCACATCAGTCCCCGCCCCATTGGAGCTTACAGTCTAAATTCCGTAACATAGACCCACACACACACAGACAGAGAGAGGCTAGAGTCAATTTTCTGATAGCAGCCAATTAACCTACCAGTATGTTTTTGGAGTGTGGGAGGAAACCCACACAAACACAGGGAGAATATACAAACTCCACACAGATAAGGCCATTGGCGGGAATTGAACTCATGACCCCAGTGCTGTGAGGCAGAAGTGCTAACCACTAGGCCACTGTGCTGTCCATATATGAAAGAGAAAGGTCTATGGTTCTCTAGGTATCAAAGCTTTCATCATAAGGTTTAGGGGTCTGTGGATCTTATTCCAAAACAAGGAAACCTAGTGGTCTGTAGTTCCTCCCGCAAGCCTTGTCAGCTCTGGGAAACATTTTGTTAAGCGCCTCAGTGGTGTAGTACCATCAATAATAGACTTTATATACTGTTTCCTTGATCAATGTCAATCTCGAGATGCGGGATATTCTATCCATGATCTCCTACCAGCATGCCTCCTCAAGGGAGGGGCAAGGTCCAACTCCCATTCATGTTCATGTCTGTAGTGGAGTTCTGGCATTGAGCCTAAAAGCTTGTTGTAAATTGAGGAAATCATGCTCTGCCTGAGGAGGGCTCGCAGGCATCTGGGGGGGGGGGGGGATGGGGGAGAGGGTGAGTGCCTAACCTAGAAATAATCTAAGAATCACTGGTTCAGCTGAAGGTATTTTACTTGGATGAACTCCAATGGTGCAGAGTGTGCTCCATCGGTAAGGTGAGCTACATTTAATACCCAAATGAGACCATTTCTCAGGAAACCCTTGTGGACAGCCTGGAGGTAAATGGGGGCTGTCCAATGATTGCAGATGAGAGGCAACATTTGTAATATTAACAATGCTGTATGTTTAATAAAGGTATCAAAATAGGTTCTTTAATATCACAGTAAAAAGTTTTTCTTTTCTAATTTTAGAGCTTGGCTCTTCTGGGTTCGCTATTCTGGCCTCTTTGTCTGTCAACCCTTGTGTGTACACTTCGCCTCGGTTGGCTAGTGGTAATAGAATTTGATGGTGTGTTGGACAAACTACTTTCAGTTGAACTAGAGGTAAGAATGAAAGTAAATTATGCTATAATTAAAAAGCTGCAGATCTAAAATTTGAGATTAGCTCCATCACTCACCCTGTGAAAGCATTTAATGCTGCGGTTATCTGTAGTAAATGAATATTTATGTGCTCCATGTCTTCAGCTTCCCAGTTTAACCTGGCAATCCAGGCATCCTTGTACCTGGACACCAGTACATCCCGCTCAAGTGGCTAACCAGGTAATCCAGTCTCCTTGTAGCTGCACTCCCTCTGTTATACTCGGATACCAGTATTACCAAGTCTTTAGCTCCTGTTTGATCCACTGTTCCTTGGTATCGTGATCTGATTCTGGCAACTTCATTCTAGTTGTTCACTACCTGCTACTGTGAGCTGTTCACTCAATCAGACCAGTGTCAGACTATTCTGTATTAACCCCTGCCTGTCTAACTCTTAGTTCTGCAGTACATCTCACCAGCATTACCTGTGCCTATGGTGATACCTGTATTAACATTGACTGCATTACGTCTGTGACCTGTGTTCAAAGTAAAGACATAAAGACACTCCGTTTACAGTAACTTTCTGTTTTATTCATACTGCAAAATAGATCTGATCATAATCAGAGAAAGACCACTACTACTTAAACAGTAGGGGATTTATTATTATGGATTATAAAGAATGTTACTTAAGATGTTCTGACCCTTTCATCATCATCATCATCATCATCATCATCATCATCACCATTTATTTATATAGCGCAAATGATTCCGCAGCGCTGTACAGAGAACTCATTCACATCAGTCCCTGCCCCATTGGAGCTTACAGTCTAAATATCCTAACACACACACAGAGACAGACAGAGACTAGGGTCAATTTTGATAACAGCCAATTAGCCTACTAGTATGTTTTTGGAGTGTGGGAGGAAACCGGAGCACCCGGAGGAAACCCGCGCAAACACGGGGAGAACATACAAACTCCACACAGACTTTCTACTTTGCTTTCTTTCAGTGTTGGTGTTTTCACTAGACAGCAAATTTCACTTGCAATTTAAGTTTGCAGGACCCTGAGTAATTTTGCAGACTGTCGGTCAGATAATGTAAAGCATTTACTTCTGGGTAAATGGCTGGTTTCCACAATACCAGGAATCTGACTTGGAGTGTATACACTATTTCAGCAGCACAGGTTGAAAGTTAATAGTACTTTGGCAGATTGTTTCCTTCTAGGGATGCAAATTGCAAATGTTCCATCGGTTTCTTCACCAGGAGAAAACTATCTAAACATCTGTGATACTGATTAACTTTTTTTTTCATGTATATAAAAAAAAAGGAGAACTGTACCAAGAAAGGTGTTGAATGGCTATTGGTAAGCAGCCATAAAAAGGTAAAATGCGTAAGCCATAGTTGCTCTGGCACTGAGAATAGCCCCCACCTGGAAGCAAAATTAAGAATGTATTAGTTTAACCCGATGTTTAATGTAAACATTGCCCCTGAAAGAACTATGCATGATATAATGTCCTAACCACCAGTTATCTGGACAAGCAGTTGAAGCTGTTTGCACTGTCTCAGATATGGCACATTTAGTACAGAGCTGTTAGTAATCATATCATGCGTTGTGAGTGCAGACACTAATTACTTAACATTTGCGTAAGCCACAGAAGCTTGGAGTGGATTTAGAAATAATGGAGCAGATAATAAGACAATGTGACCTTTCTGAAAGTGAAAAATAATGCCATTTGTACACATTGCTTTATAATATTTATCTGGGTAATTGTGTAAAATGTCAGACTAGCATATTGATTTGCTTCCCTGCTTAACAAAATGTACTGCAAGACGTGGCTCTCCAAAACTTGTTCTTTGAAAAGAGAGGAGGATGAAATTACAGCGATTATCCGTTTTTGCACCTTTTAAAATTATTAATGTTATTTTAATCATAAATGTTTTTTTAATTGTTAAACACACCTGCCTTTTCTGCAGAGTTGCCCATTATATACAATAGGATGTAATTCGTATTGCATTATTAAAGAATAAATATGCCCATTTTATATTATGGGCATTTTGGTATTTTTCCTGTTTCAGCAACTAGTCCTATAAAAATAGCTGCTACACTCCCCTATGCATAGCAATCAGTCTGTACTTTCTGGGTGCTTATAACAGGCATGTTTACAAGCAAACACAGAGTTCTGGATAATAAATTTAATATTGAAGTTATGTTAGAATTACATATAACATCTGGAGCTGGCAGAGAGCCAGGGCAGGCGGAACGCTGTATGAGGGGAGGGGGAGGGGTGGGAGGGAGAGTCATGGTGGTGCCTACTGTTTAAGGTTGGATGATGGGACCATTAACTTAATACTGGGGAGGTTTTAGTGGTTTTAATTCAATGTGGGACCCAGTTGGGGTAGAGGTTGGCCTATTGATGCAAAATGAATGCTATTAATTATTGTTGGAGCTGGTAGAGGGGAAAAATGCGGTGACACTGACACCTGGCAGATATCATCATCATCATCATTTATTTTATTTATATAGTGCCACTAATTCTGCAGCGCTTTACAGAGAACTCACTCACATCAGTCCCTGCCCCATTGGAGCTTACAATTTAAAATACCTAACATACACACACAGACAGACACAAAGACTAGGATCAATTTTGATAGCAGCCAATTAACCTACCCGTATGTCTTTGGAGTGTGGGAGGAAACCGGAGCACCCGGAGGAAACCCACACAAACACGGGGAGAACATACAAACTCCTCACAGATAAGGCCATGGTCAGGAATTGAACTCATGACCCCAGTGCTGTAAGGCAGAAGTGCTAACCACTACGCCACCGTGCTGCCCTATAATCAGATATCAGATATCAGACACAAATAACTTCTTGCTGAATAAATGGTGCCCGTATTGTTCACATCACAGATAAACAGCACACCTTCCATCAGGATGATACCAGGTGACCTAAATCTGACTAGACTCAGTCCTTCTGTCTAGACACCGGACACTATCTAGCATCGGTCACACTTCACATATGCACAATACAGGTTAATAACACAAAACCCTTCCCTTGATCTATGTCATTAGACCACCTGTGTGTGTTAAGCCTAGGAGTTTTACTGTGCAAAAACTTAACCTTGCCTGCAACCTTCTCCTGCAGGATCCGTGGATCTCTACTTACCCCCAAACAGAAGAGAAGTGGCAAATTGGTCTCTTTGGTACAATGCCTATTTATTAAATGTGAATAATATTAATTTAATCCAGGGAAGGAGGCCTGCTTAATAAACATGGGTACTTTAATCTATTGGCAGGGCTAGTTATAGGAAGTGTTTACTAGTTATTTTCCTTGTGGTGAATAATAACTATCTATTTTCCAAATCAGGCCCCAACAGGACCCAGCCAAGCAGCAAGTTAGCTTAAGGCACCAGCAGCAGCATTAGGTAGTCAAACGTCAAAAACATGTAGGAGAGAGCAGCACAGGGTTGGAGAACCATCTAATGCTTTTAAAGGACTAGGAATGTCCCCTCAGTATGATGACTACATCTTCGGCAGTGTGCGCCATTGTGAGGCAGCATCTACTGCCACCAAAATGGGGGGGTCCATTGGCCTCTCTCGCCCAAGGCAATGTGGACTGCTATGAATATATTTACATTATTGGGTGAAAATATCTTTTAGGGGAGCGTTTACTAACTCTGGCCCCCTCTCCCTAAAGCAGCCCTAGATTCAAGGATATTTAGGCTTGAGTACAGGTGACTTAATTAGTCTCTCTGTCATTTTACTTCAACCAGTTTTGCTCAAGCATGGATATCCTTAAAACCTGCATGAGGACTAAAGCTGAGAACCAATACTTTGGGGCATATACACACACAGGCATCCCACATGTTTTGTTTTCCTTTGCTATGTTAAATAAAATATTGTTCCACTTAAAATTCTTCATTTTGAGCTGTCTGCTGAGAAATTCCTGAGATCTGAACTATCCTATTGATACACATTCTGAGCACTGTAAACTTACTCGCTCCTATCAGAACTTGTCAGCAGACACTTTCTGACAGATGACCTAAAGGCCAATTTAAAGTGAGGAGTTATTTGAATACAGGCTGTGTAACTAAAGATGGCTTTAGTGTATTCTGTCATAAAGATCACAGAAGTGACTTCTGCAAAGGCTGCTCACTGTTTTGCCTCATCAATTTTTTTGACTGTTCACTTACATGGCTGCAGCTTGGTCTCCTAGGACCAGTGTGCGCAGCGGAGAGGTGGCTGAACAGTATGGCAAGATGTAAGAGGGTGTATGAGGATGGTAATGACGCATGAGAGGGGCATTGAATGGTAATGACGCATTATAAGGGGGTAATGTAAAAGGACGGCTGTGAAGTACAAGGGGGGCAGTGGAATAGCAATGAGACATGAGAAGAGGCAATGAGGGATTTGAAAGAGAAACATTATAAAGTGGTAATGACAATAAGAAATAAAAGAGGGACAATGAAGATTGCAATTAGAGATGAGAAGGGGCTATGATGGGGGCATTGAGAAATGTAAGAGTGGACAATGAAATTTGAGACGGGGGAGTGATAGTTACATTGAGAGGGGCAATGAGAGTGTCCCAAATTATGGTTCCTGCATTATCTTATATCATACTTCCTCCAGGAGATCCTGGGTTATAGGTGGGGTGTGAGTACGGAGGGGGTTGAGGCACAACGAATTGCATAATTTTCGTCCCTCCACCACAACGCAATGGCTCAAAAGTGTCATTTTGCTATCTGGAGTGGGGCTGAAATGATGCGATTGACTGCAAAATTGCATCATGGAGGCTCCGATCCTGCCCACCTTACTAGGAAGTGGGCAATATGTGGGAGAATGGCCTGCTCTCCCGGGAGTCCGGGAGACATACACGGAATTACGGAGTCTCCCACACATATCAGGAGAGTAACAAAGAATGCCTTATATTGATCTAGTATTAGTGCTCTGCTACCATCTTCTGATGTCCTTTACATCACATCAAATACTAACTTCCATTGTGGGGACCTTAGCTGAATACCAAGGTCCCCACAGAACATGTCCTGGGGTGTTTGGTCCTCATAGGAGGTACAGTGTACCAGTATATGCAACTATTTACAGTATTTAATTCTTCCTACATCATATAATATTTTTATCAGCAGAAACCACCGTTTTTTTTTCTTGTACCCATGCATTTGTAGCCAAATTGGAGGCAATATAATACGTGGCTCGGGGGACACACATTTTAGGAAAATAATGTCATTCTGAACCAAGAAGCTTGCTCATTAATTGCCTTTTCATGCTGCAGTACATCCTCTTTAGCCAACATTGTTCTGTCAACTAATATGGGAACAGCTGTTTTTCTTCTTCTATATAATGAAATTATACCCAGTGAATTTCCAGCGTCAAAATGCACAAAATACCCTTGAAATGATAATACTATTTGATGGGTTCCTATGGTAACAAAGCGTGTACATAAGTCTCCATTTTACTACGAGATCTTAGATTGTGGTGTTGAGTTGCACATGTTTTGACTGGATTTCGATATAAACAAGGTTATTCAGCAGTTTATTCAGAATTCTGATTTCCAGGAAAAGCACTTGTCATTCATTTGTTGTTGTCTGTCAAAAAGTAGGTAAAAGTCATTTCTAGACCATTCAGTAGAAGATCAGAACTTAAACAGGAAACTACTATAGATGTAAGTTATTAAATCGAAAATTAATTAACATGTTCTCCAGCTTTCGGGTGTGCAATTGGGCAGAAGTACCTTTATAGCATGGATTCAGTAGGAATCTATTTATTTTAGTTCTTTCAAAGTTTTTTCAACCATGCATACACTGAAGTTGCTGGTGAGACAACGACAGGAGAGTGCATTATCTAAGACCACATCATTAACGGTCAACAGGGAACAGTTTACTGGCACTGAGATATTTCAGGCTATTTAGGCTGTATTTGTTTGGGCTCTAATTTATTACAATCGGGAATTAGAATGAACGATTAGGTTTGGGGATCTGAGATTGGGATTAGGGACTGATGCTAGAGATTGGTGACGGGGGTTCTTATGCCCAAATGAACGTTCTAAAATTAATTGTAGCCCATATAGTTCAGCATACCTGTCTTAGGTGATATACCTCCATCTGTGGTAACTCCTTTTAGCATTCTTACAACGTAAAATGCCTTCCATTGACCCTTTATTAAAACTCATATTTCTCAGCATATTTTTTCTAAATTAAATTTTTCTTGATTTCAGCACAGTCCTTAATAATAGAATATACAGTGACTGCCAATATATTTTGTAATTCTTGAGCAAGTCAGCATATCGCATATTAGACAAAGTTCAAGGCAACAAGACAGTCATTATTAAACTTGTTGATGTTACAAAAACAAGGCTACATTTTGACCTCACTTACTGAATCTAGTTTAATTAAAAAGCTTTCTCCAGTCATGCGCTTAATCCTATTAAAATATCACAAGCATTCTTTTTAATATAACATAACATATTATTTTTAATTTAGATATATCGCAGTAAAGAACAAGTAACCACACTATTACATGTTTAGTATGTATTTATTTATGTGACTGAGCTAAACAATTTGCCTGAAATAAGTCTATTGACACCACATAACTATACGACTTGTGCAAAATATGTTGCACTGCGCATGCGCACAACTTGCACTCTTATTTTGTGTTGAGCGTATTGTGGAAGAAGTCCTAGAACCATACCAACAAAAACGCGTTGTGTACTATACCCCACTTCACTTAACTGATCCCAGGGGCGAATCTAGAAAAATGCTGTACCCGGGGCGAGATAAGGGGGGGATTTAGGCCCCGCCCCTTTCTAACATCTTAGGCTGCTGACGGCTGCACACTATGTGCAGGTCCGTCCAGCCGTGACAGGCAGGGACAGTGTGCTGCCCGGCTGCTCTGATTGTGTTTTAAACACAGTCAGAGCAGCCGGGCAGCACACTGTCCCTGCCTGTCACGGCTGGACGGACCTGCACATAGTGTGCAGCCGTCGGCAGCAAGTGTCTGCTAGGGGGGGCGATCGCCCCGATCTCCCCCCCCCCGGATCCGCCACTGACTGATCCTGCCTGGCACTAAACGAATTGGCACCTGCTGCTCCCACAAACACACAGAACTGAAACGCAGAAGAAAACCTGAAACAATAAGAAAGGTGCGCCAAAGGCTAGAAAGATTCTTCAGAAATATGACGGAAATCGTGTGCTTCTATGTATTAAAAATATTTTTATTTTACAAATAAAATAATTATTAAAAAAACTTGATATAAACTTGATATCTGAAAAATAAGTTATAAAAGAGATACAGATCATTGTTTCGACAACCAAGATATATTTTTGTTAAAGGTGCATGCATGAGTGTGTTGTAGTTTCTGAATCTGTTTGTTTATTCTTGTATATCTATTCAGTAGTATTTAAATCTACTGTAAAGGCGACTTGCAGAAATCGGAGCTTGATACATTTACCCCCCAATCTTCCTAGTGATCCAGCTCTGTGCTGACCAGCCTGTGGTTGGTTTGGCATTATGGCAGGAGGACCCAACATTTCGTGTTTCCCTCCCATAGTGCCACCAGCCCAGGCTGGCAAAGCCTAATTCTGGTATTTTGAGAGGACCACATGCTTTTTGCCCCCTGATTTTGTTGAGTTCCAGCCTAGGGCTGGTTAGGATTTGTAAGGTGGGCCACGCTCTTTATTATTGTTTATTTAATTATCAGCCTTACAGAGCCACACACAGCAGTGCAGTGAATAAATTAGGTGATGTCACTCAAGGGCGGGACATTTAAAATGGATTCTAAGACAAGTTTGTTATATGTTGATGGCCACCCTCTGTTGAGTCTCAATGTCAAATTTGTGGCTCAATGTAAATTAACCCTTGCATGGTTCAGATAAACTGGTGACTATATACAGATAGCATATGAGAGAAAAGCTGGTGGTCATATGGGGTGGTATTTCAGAGAAAAGATGCTGGTCATATTGGCTGGCATGTGAAAGAAATGCTGGTGTGTATATGGAGTAGCAAGTGAAAAAAATCTATCAGGCATAAAGGGTGGCATGTGAGAGAAAAGCTAGTGGGCATATTGGGTGGCACCTGAGAAAGTCTGGGGTGGCACATGAGAAAGAAAAAGCTGGTGAGTTGATGTGGGTGCATGTGAGAGAAAAGCTATTGCGCAGAGGGTGACTTGCGAAAGAAAAGCTGGTGCACAAGGGTGATGTGAGAAGTCACCCAGTCCCTACCTTTGTTTATTTGGAATTTACACGTGACAGGAATAAAAGCTGTCGGAAATGCTGTACATCTAAATTATGGTATTACATATATACTCACTGTCACAGTCATGTTAATTGTTATTTTTATGTCGCTATCTTTGTTGTCAATGTTACTGTCATCAGGAGAATGTACCCCACCCATTCTGACACCATCCTTTCGTGGTTCACCTCCTACCTTGCCAACGGCTCCTTCTCTGTTTCTACCTCTAGTTCCTCCTCTCCCCATCCATTCTTCCCATAGGAGTCCCACAGAGTTCTGCCATTGGCCCTCTGATTTTTTTCTCTGTATACCTCCTCCCTGGCGGAACTCATCAGTTGCTTTGGCATCCAGTACCACCTCTATGCAGACAACCCGCAACTCTACCTATCATCTCCTGATCTCCCCCCTTCCCTCCTCTCTTGGGCGTCCAGTTGCCTCTTTGCCATCTCTTCCTGAATGTCCTTAAGCTTTCTCAAACTTAACATGGGCAAAACTGAACTCATTGTCTTCCCTCCATCCTCCCCTCCCCCTCCCGACTTCTTTATTACTGTTAACAAAACCACTATCTCCTCTGTTCCAAACTCTGCCTGAGTATCATTCTTGACTCCTCCCTCTCCTCACCACTCACATTCAATCTCTTGCCCAGTCCTGTTGCTTTCAGCTCCGCAACATCACCTGTATCAGACTCTTCCTCTCCCAGGATGAAATCATAACTCTTATCCACTGACTGATCATTTCTCTTCTCGACTACTGCAACCTTTTCCTTACTGGCTTCCCCTGCACCCATCTCACCCCTCTTCGATCTAATATGTAATGCTTAAGCTAGACTTATCTTCCTCTCTCTCTGCTCCACATCTGCCTTCCCTCCCTTCCCCTACAGAATCCTCACCCTCATGTACAACTCTACTCATCCCTACATCTCCAATCTTATCTCTATACATACCCCCTCCCGCCCTCTCAGGTCCACGAATAACCATCACCTTTTCTCCCCTCTGGTAACCACATCTCACTCCCTTATCCAAAATTTCTCCGTGATGGCACGATCTCCCTCATTTTATCAGATTATCCACTAGCCTATATATCTTCAAATGGTCATTAAAAATCCAGCTGTTTAGAAAAGCCTACAAGTCTTCCACTTAACCATTTAACCATGTATTATACCTCACCCTTTTGTAAATCTCTATTTATTTTGTAAGATAGGCTTTGTGTAATATCTTAAAATTCCTTCCCATATAATATTATATTTTGATAGAAATGGAAACTGGTGGAATTAAAAATGAACTCTACCAAATAAACTCTTAATATAGTCTACTTTGTATACCAACATTATAACACAGTACAGAATACAGTTTCCATGCAAAGTTAGAGGGTCTTTATACTATGTACCTTCTGAAGTATATATAAACATTCAAGGGATTTGTTTGTAATTAGACAAGAGACTGATCCTCAACTATCCATTACTACAGACTCAGTGATCACTGTGACTCTTTAATTCTAGAACTTGACCAAGAATTTTCTAAATATCTCCATATATGTATCACAAATGAATTTGTTACAGTCAAACAAAGGAAAAGCAAAATGAGTGAGACGGAAAGCAAAGTCCATAAAGCTTTTAGTATTATAGACAATGTACCAGTCTCAGATGGTGAAAACCATTCACTCACATGGAAATTCAAAATGTGGATTGCAGGAAAGAATTATCATATTTAGGAATGCAAAAAATGCCAAACTACAATACCAGACTTGCAATGGAAAAACCATTATGGGTTGTTATTATCATTGAAACATCTGGTGCAGACTTTGTGCATGCACCTCCAAGTTTGCACCAGATTTACGGTATGTAAGTAAATAGTTTTAAAATGTCACTTTATGTTAAACTAATTTACTGCAGTGTGACCTTGACAATCTGAAAGCTAAGAACTTTGAGTTAACATCTAATATTTTTATTATTTTCCGTATAGACTATAGTTGGAAGACATCGGGCTCCACCAGGTAATTCACAGTTTTAACAAAAATTTACTTTAATTGTCAGAAACTAAACAACAAAATAAGACTGACTTAAAGAAAACAACAAACCTAACAACCTATAGCAGGTGGGCAGCTAGGCCACTTACCACTTCTACTTTAGTGGCTGAACACACAAATACACAGTCCTTGGATTGCTGAGGTTCCCTCCTCAGCTAGTCACTGCAGTCACTTGGTGTGGTTCGAGCTCATTAGGGAGCTATTTAGGGACAGGACATCCTCGTGTCACCAAATGGCCAGTGTTTCAGAACTGCCGTTGCTCTGCTCTACAAAGCATCAACCTGCCTGTGGGCTGGGATTTGGTTAAGCAGAGCAATTACAGCTCAGCCTTCGATTTCTGACTGAAGCTTTCTCTCCTTCTCATGCTGGTCTCTACATAAGGAAAAAAGAGCAGCAAAAGAGAGAGGTCTGTAGGTTGAGTACCTACGATTTAAAACGATCCGTCTATATATGTGTATTGTATACTGGTGTAGTAAAACATAGTGTCTGTGTGTTTTGCGCAAATAGTACTCTGCTGTGCCCCTGTCTGGTGAAATCCAGATAACACTAGGCCCCCTACACCGAGCGCCCTAGTAAGCTAGCTGCTCCCTGAATTCTGTTGGGGAGGATCTCAAACCCCACGGTATGAACAGGTTGCAAATTAGCTGTACCATTGCAACCAGCAC
The DNA here is from genome assembly GCF_038048845.1 of Mixophyes fleayi. Lineage (NCBI taxonomy): Eukaryota > Metazoa > Chordata > Amphibia > Anura > Limnodynastidae > Mixophyes > Mixophyes fleayi. The sequence continues at coordinate 38,060,077 of NC_134409.1, forward strand.
TAATATATATATATATATATATATATATATATATATATATATATATATATATATATATATATATTTATATTTCACCTGGGTTCTTAACCGATTTGTTTTAAAACCCAAGAAAAATGTGATTGCTGCTTTAAAACAGGATAAAGAAGGGATACATTGCGAAATAGTTATAGTCCTAATATACAATCTCCTCTCGTGCCTGCTGCCTGTTTCCCCTTCCTTTAGTGTGTAAGCTCCTACGAGCAGAGCCCTCTTCCCTTCTGTCTCAATTCCAATTCTTCTTCTCTGACGTCACTGTGCTTGCTGTGCTTTTGGAGTCTTGGTTCTACTTGTTTTGCTCTGTATTACCCTGTACTGTCTTGGTCTACTGTTTCTTTTTGTATTTGTACGGCGCTGCGTAAACCTTGTAGCGCCATATAAATAAAGATTAATAATAATAATAATAAACAAGGGGTAGATACTATGGGACTAATTAATTAAGGAAAGTAAATGCTGATATGTAAAATCCAAGGTGGAGGCCGGAATCAGAGGATCACGGCAGAAGGGAGCCCAATGGAGGAGGCCAGATCTGTGCACCAGTCCACGGTAAGTCAGCCAGAGGGTCCAGCCAGAAGAAAATTTTGGAACTCACGGATGAAGCCCATACACTGTAAACAAAGGAGTATAAGAGGAAGACTCATGCAAAAGATGTGCAAATTCTGCCAATGGGAGTAGGTACATCCAAGAAGTTTATGTTCTAAAGAAAATATGAAAAGTCTTTATTTAATCTCTCAATTTTACCATTAAATTGGGGATGATAGATTGAGGAAAAGTTGAGACACATATTAGGATATTTATAAAGTGATCTCCCAAATTTAGAAATTAATGGAACTCCACGATCTAAACGATCTCTTGGGGGTATCCGTGTAGACAAAACAATTCTTTGACAAAATTTTTAGCAAGGGTCGAGGAAGGTAAACCAGTTAGTAGGATTGTAGAAGTTTCTTCAGCCATATGGGAGGAACGAAGGTCTTGCTGGAAGGAGGAGTCACAGCGAGATCCACAGAGGCAGAGAGCATAAATTTGGGATCCAGAATAGGAGGATTTTCCGGCTCCTCAGGATTCTCACCATCTTCAACACTCAAGAGAGAGCAGCTTTCTTGTTCCTGTCTCCCTGTGTAAAGGTAATATGAAGATCAAATCGAGAAAAACAGGGACCAGCTGGCTTGGCGAGGGTTCAAACATTGAGGAGATTGGAGGAATAGCAGATTTTTATGATCAGTAATGATGGTTACAGGAAAATGGGAACCTTCAAGAATATTTAGCAAGGGCGAGTTCGATAGCCAGAAGTTCCTTATTATCAATTATATAATACCTTTTCAGCTGGAAGGAATTTTCGAGAAAAGAAACCACAAGGGTGCAACCTCCTCGTGGAAGAGCTCTGAGAAAGAACGGCTCCTACACTGACTCAAGAGGCATCCACTTCCAAGAAGAAAGGCATAGTAGTGTCAGGTTGAAGACAGGAGCTGAATAGAATGCCACTTTGAGGCTGCGGTTCAATATTTAACATCTGAGTCTTTACGAGTGAGGGAAATAATGGGAATGGCTAGTTTGGCACATCCCAGATTAAATTGACTGTAGTAATTGGCAAAGCTGAGAAATCGTTGGATAGCTTTGAGACCCACAGGCAGTGCCGGATTAAGGGAATGGAGGCCCCTGGGCTAAGGGGGCCAGGGCCCCCCCCCCCGTGATCCAAGCTGCCCGCCCCCTGCCCTCCCCCCCCCCGGCACTTACCTCCTTCCCCGGCGGGCTGTACGCTCTTTACTGAGGAGATCTTGTGAGAGTGAGACTCACGAGATCTCCTCAGTAAGGAGACTACAGCTCGCCGGGAAAGGACCGCAGTGAAAGTGCTCAGCAGCACTGATCGCGCCGGAGGGCGCCCCCGCCCCCGACCAATCAATACTGCTGCTGAGCACTTTCAAGGGCCCCCTGGATGCCATAGGCCCCTGGGCTGTAGCCCAGTTAGCCCTATGGTTAATCCGGCCCTGCCCACAGGTTGTGGCCATTCCAGAATAGCACAAACCTTTTCTGGATCCTTTAGTAGACAATATGTTAGAGAAAAGGCATTTGAGTAAGTTCGATGCAGCACTTCTATAGTTTACAGTAAAGTTGATGTTTGTGTAAAATAGTCACAACATCTGAGACTTGAAGGTGATGGGAGACAAGATCTTTAGAAAAAATCAAAATGTCATCCATATAGAAACCCACAGAGGAGTAGAGTAGATCTCTGAAGATTTTGTCAACAAAGCTCTGGAAAACTGCCGGGGCATGCAGAGGCTGAAGGGCGTCACTAAAAAAATGGTAGTGGCCATCATTCCTCATTCATTCCCGTTCTGGATAAGAATCAATGTGTAGGCACTATGAAGATCGAGTTTAGTGAAGGTTTTGGCTCTTTTTATGCAATCAAACAACTCAGTAATGAGAGAAATATGGTCTAGTTTTTCAATAGTAAAAACACTGAGGCCATGATATTCAATGCAAGGGGAAGTGTTCCATCCTTATTCTTCTCAAAGAAAAAGTCAGCCCCAGCTGGTGAAGATGAAGGTCTAATGAATCCCCAGTGTAAGTTCTCTTTGATATGGCTTGAGTCTCCGGGGCTCGGCCATGGCTTGAATATTGCATAGGAGGGGAAGTAGTAACAGCCACAGTCTGAGTAGGTAACACTTGAAAAGGAGTAACTTTGTGTAGGCATCGAGACTTATAGGAAGGACCCCAGACCAGTAGCTAGGAAGATGTCCAATCCAGATGAGGAGAGTGCAGTTGGAGCATGTAGTTTCTCAAGATGGCGGCTATCTTCAGAAGATCGTGGCGGAGGAGAGCCTGATGGAGGAGGCCAGAACTTAGTGCTGCACATTGATGGGATTGTGATAAAAAATAAATAACACACAATGACTTAAAGCAGAAAGTAAAGATCACCCTGCCCAAAATGAACTTACAATTTGAGAGTTGTGGGAAACAATTGATACATAATGTAGTGGAATAGCATTTGTTGCTGGTTGTGGGGAAGGTGTGTGTGGTTACTGTAAGCCAGAAGTATTATCAACCACAAATATTAAAGCAGCCGTAAGTAACTGATATTTCTGTGCAGCCATCTGTGGTTTGGTTATGTTAGAATGAGGACAGACAGTAGAAGACGGAGACATGAACGTTTATTCAGCCACTGTAGAAATGTCAAGACAGTCAGTGGCTGACAACCTTGATTGTCCTTCATCATTTATCTCAGCTGGTCCTCCTTATTCTTCTGGTTCTGGAAAAGGCTTTACTCTTGTGCTATATGGGCACTCCTGTTATAATTCAACAGAGTAGCTGGTATTTTTCTTTGGCATCATGTTTGCTACTGGACATTTGTTCTCCATGTTCATAGACGTTGCCTAGGAGACTGCATAGATCACCATAGGAGGAATAGAGATGGAAACCGATAACAGTTGAACTTAGGTGGTATTTTAGTAGATCTTAAATAGAACCCTGTCCTTGTTTTGTTGATCCTCCTTGGTACTAACATGTAGTTTCTCACCACCTTCACAACTTTTTAACTGTTTTATGTTTTTGGGAAGATGATTATGTGCAGGGAAGGGCTGGCAAATTTTAGCCCAGGGGGCAAGACTTGACTCAGCAGCCTATTTTAAAGGGGACAAAATGCACGTGGCCCAGTGACCCAGCCCAAGTTAACACACTATGGAACTAGCCTGGGGAGCAGATGCCCCCCTGCCCCCCAGCCAGCCTGCCCCTGATTATGTGGGAGCCAGGGCACAGAGCTAATCTACAGTTTGCCCATAACTAATTGCATGACACTGAGGTATTTGTAAGTTTAAACCACATATGTAATGGATTTCCTATCCTGGAGAATATTTGTACCTATATGTAAATGATTGTCTTTGGTGTGGGTGGCATTTACCATTTCTATGTACACCAATTTACTACAAAAAGTATTTTGAAATATTGTGATTTGCTGTAAGTAACATTGTGCTGATTTGTGCATATTTCTCCTATTCTGCATTAAAATTAAAACGGCGCAATTTAATTTTTAATTTGGTTAATGTACCAATTGCAATAGACGTTCGCATTTTGCTAACCTTAATGAAAACTCTTTGGCAGAACTTGCAGCTTTTTCATTATTATGAGAGATAATAAAATTCCTATAAATTACATTATGTGTCTACCCACAGCTAAAGATGTGAATAAAATAATGCAATAAATCGACCTCGGGTCAGCATTGAATTGTCAATGTTAAACAGCAGGATTTTTATTGCTACACCAAAGAGAAGCACAATGTTTCCTGAATTACCCATACTGTTTGTAGACTTTACATTTTGGCCTCAGATACACAAGTGTATTTTAAAAAAATTGCACAGTAAACTGGCAGTGTTTTTTGCTGCATTTTTCAAATATTAGTTGCAGATTTATAGAATATTCCTGCATTATCCTGTAGAATAATGCAGGAATCCTGTAGGATAATGCAGGGTTATTCTATCATAGGACAATGAATTAAAAAACATAGAAAAAAAAAACCATTGCTACTTTTTTTGGCTATTGATAAAATATAATAAAATGTCCATAATGGGTGATAAAAATAATTAGAAGAATAAAAACATTTGTGTGCTTTCAAATTTTTTTATTGGCAAATTGCAAACAAAACGTGAAGCCTAAGGCTTTGTCTTCTGCACATACATATTAAAGTCATGTTAAGGGTACATACATATGCAGTTCAAGCAGAGCTTTAAAGAAATAGCATAGATCTTTATGGCTGTTGAAAGGGCCATTCACATAGCTACTGAGAGTGTCATTCACTGTAGTATAGGCAGAAACTGCTCTTATGCTCCGTCAAGCATTCACCCTGCAGTACCCCAAACAGCTGTGTAAATTGCCTTTGTGTCTACCATAGGGATCTAAGATCCCTTTTTAAAGTGATAATTCTCTATTGGTTACATTGCTATTATTGTTGATTGGAGATGTCAAAAGTAATAATCGGTTTAGTAGTGATATAAAAAATATAATGCTTTACTGGTAAGAACATCTGTCACATCTCATATATTGGATAGGGTATCCTGCTGTGTATAGAATATAATGATATTTAAAGTCACTTCTGATATTTTGTTACAGAACATGTAATTTCTGAAATTCTTATATCATATAATACAGGTTACAAGGAAAGTCACCACTTCTTCAATTCTATATTGTGCTTCATTCTTCATGTTGTAGGTCATTTCAAATCCTAATAAACCAGTACTGGAGAATCACTTTATTGATTGAAGGCAAGAGAACTGTGCATACTCTGTATCTATTCTGTACAAAGTCAAAGAGAGCTACATGTTACCCTCTAAATTATTAACCAGGGTCGCAAGCTTATTGAAGACTGTGGCTGGGGGAGCATTGAATGGGTTAAACCTCAGCAATATAGGATTAAAGATGTATTAAAGGGTATATTTATTCATTTAAATGTAAATATTTAATGTATGGGCCAAGTCAATGCGCTGGGCGCTGGGAGTATAAATGTATTTATTTTCATATTCATGTATTGATTTCTAACGCAATAGCCTTGTGTGTGAAGGAAATGTATTTATTGCTGAGACAGAGCCAGGAGAGGAAATTTGTTTTTCTTTTCTGTATGTGCCTGAAGGCAGGTAATCTCATGTTAATTAGACCTTTTCATCTCAGTGGCCAACATGTCTGTTTAGCCCGTATACACAGTAGGGGGCTGCTGCCTTTCTGTCCTCTGTGGCTTTTCATCCGGAATCTCAGATGCTGTCCGAATAATGCAACCAGCAAGTTTTAGGATATAACAGATTAGTGTAAATTTTGTTAACTTTGCATTGCATTTAAATCCATGTTTGGAGGACAAATTGCGTCCTGATTCTAAAAATAACTGCGGATCCATCTAGGATCAGGGCGCGTTGTTACACCCTGCCAGACTGTGTCTAAAACTGTATAAAAAGCCCTGTTTGACCATGTAATGTATCATTCCATCTGTAACTCTTGAAAGACGGCTAGTACCACAAACTGCCATTTAACTGTCCCTATTAGGACTATTTGAGCTAATAAAATATCCTTGCTTCAAGAACCTGCTTTGACGACTACTAGCCCCGCTGTAATTCCTGTGACCTGCAGATTAGACCCCAATCTAATCCGTTTTCCAGCTGTTCCGAGGTTTGGACCCAGATAATTTCTTTAGGGGCAGTGGTAGTCAGTTTCAGTTTAGGGTTAGGGTTAACCCTAACTCCTAACCCTAATATCCCTAACACCCCTAACCCCTAATATAGTACTTACATGACATAAATGACATTGCCACTTTAAACCAAGTCGCAGTTGGGGATGGCGTCATTTTCTCCAGCCGGCAACTCAGCGAGCCATGGTCTGAAGTAATCTGCATTCCGGTAAGTAGTTTTTTTTGCAGGTCGGTGTACTATTCAATCGTACTCCTCGTGCCGTTGCCTTCTGTATCGGGGTAGTCAGTACTGTTAATATGTACTACACCTGTGGGGGGCGGGGGGTAGCACATAAAAAATACTGTCTGCAAACTTTAAACTTGCCCCCTTACAGTGTAACATGGCTTTGCCAAGGTGCAAATTTGCTCCTTTTTTTGCTTTGCTCCTAATCCTAAATAAGGCCCATACTGTGGTTATCTGCTGCACATATAATTATGTGCCTTGACAATGTGTGATGATCTGGTACATGAAATGGTTGTTGGTTGGATATTTAAAATGAAGCTTCCACATTAAAAAATAATTTTTACAATCATTTGACTTAATTTTCTAAATTTCATAAGAAAAATCACACCTATCACCTTGGGGGCTATGTAATACAGTGCATTTGTTCATGTAGCATCATTTTTCTAACTAACCCTGATTGTGTCACTAAGGTATTGTACAGTGATGAGGGAAAAAGTCAGGACAGCAGCTCCCCCACCTTTACAATACATGCATTAATACCACATGTTCTGCGGCTGAACTGTTAAAATAATCCGTTTTGGTGCTGTGCCCTTATAAATAGAGGATGTCATTATATACCTCCACCCTGGTCTCTTGTAAGAAAGTGTAACTGACACGTAATGATCTAATCTCCTCAGAGAAATTACCACACAGGATATATAACACATTTTGTTGCTGTGTTATAGATAAAATACACATCATTCTTATATCAACATTCACAAATGAAATATATATATATATATATATATGTGTGTGTGTGTGTGTGTGTGTGTATGTATGTGATAATTGTATTAGACAGATCTTTTGCTTTTCTACAAGAGGTGCAACTATTACCAACTATTACAGTTATAAAGTGCAGTATTTTATTTTGTCTATTAGCAATAAAATAGCAGCTCTCACAAATAATGTGGTCATAAAATAAAATGTTGTAAAGACGCATTCTGCATAGTTGCCTACATTGGACTAACTTTTATAGGGACTACTTGCTGTTGTTGCGCTGCTCTCTCCCCTCTTCCGTGTGCCAAAATCCTCTGTTTTTGTGCACAGCTGGGCTATATGTAATAACTCAGTTTTATGTAGGGCACCGCTCGGGTCCAAAATGTCAGCACTGGGGCTCTAAGCACATTCATACATATGGCACATTGAATCCATCAATAAAACAGTGTATGCTTTCCTACTAATATTTTAATGCAAAATATATAATAGCTTTAACTTCCCTATTGCAAAGTTTAATTATAAACAGTACCGCCAACAGGAATTTGGGTCCCTGGTACAGCAACTTTTTGGGGCCTCCTCCATAGATGACTAGGACAGCCAGATCATGCCCACAGCCCACTGTACTTACCGGTGCCGACGTTAATCACCTTCAGGGTGGAGCCATGGGAGGTTCCTGCAGAGTGAGCAGGAAAGTTATTTGTTCAGTGAGATAAGGTTACTTCATCTCACAATTAAGCTCATTAAGGGGGTACTATTATTAATTTAGAACATAAAGGGGCCTATTAGTGCTGTATATTTAAGTGACTCAAAATTGGGTTAGTACCCAAACCCTCTTTTTCTCTGATTGAAGGCACTATGCTCCTAATTTAAGAACATAGGAACCCTGTTATCATAAGTGCCCCCCCAGCCTTAATCCAGCTCTTGGTGCACCAACAGTAATTGGCTGAACGAAGTCCACTTCTGTTAATCTAAAATGCTTATATATACACTTTCAGTTAAATCATGGTAATGACACTGACGCAGTAACCGTGTCTATAGATCAAGGGTCAGGGAACTTTTTTACCTTTTCCCCCAAATATATTTAGATACGCCGACGTTACCCCCTTGATTTGAAAGGAAGGAAATCATATATTATTAATTATTGGAATTCAAAATTTTATTGAATCTATTAAAAATTTCTTTGAAAGCTTCAACTTCAAAAGTTCAGGTTTTGGAGAAAATATGTTGCTTCATTTTTGATACGAGAGCATCAATATTGGGGCATTTTGATGTCAGAGCAATTTGGATACTGTCTTCAGCGTCCAATCGATTTCTCTGATTTGTTTTTATGTTCGTTAGAGTGGATAACCCTTGTTCGCAAAGGTAGTTTGTTGCACCTGTTATGGCCTATAAATTGATTTGAGCAGCTTCCACTTTTGTATTTGTCTGAGAGGCATGTTGGTGTCAGTAGCTGAGGGGGAGTGCTGACATTGGATTGCTATTTGGAGGCTTCTGGGGTACCTCTTTGGTAAGTTAGCTCTCAATTTAAAAACACATATGTATGGCCCAAATATAGGGACTCTCATTGTTTAGAGTAGGACCATCCTATATGCAAAAGCGCCTTGGCGTGGCAGGATGGCTTAAACATACATTTGCAAATGTGTGCAACAAAGACTTTTGCATTTTTATCTACAGTAGAAATGGCAGATCTGTTGCTGGCTATAGCAGTGTGCTGGGGGAAAAAATGTTGTGTGTATGTTCCTTGCAGGAGAACCCCACCCTTTCAGCACCTGTTATGGCCTATAAATTGATTTGAGCAGCTTCCACTTTTGTATTTGTCTGAGAGGCATGTTGGTGTCAGTAGCTGAGGGGGAGTGCTGACATTGGATTGCTATTTGGAGGCTTCTGGGGTACCTCTTTGGTAAGTTAGCTCTCAATTTAAAAACACATATGTATGGCCCAAATATAGGGACTCTCATTGTTTAGAGTAGGACCATCCTATATGCAAAAGCGCCTTGGCGTGGCAGGATGGCTTAAACATACATTTGCAAATGTGTGCAACAAAGACTTTTGCATTTTTATCTACAGTAGAAATGGCAGATCTGTTGCTGGCTATAGCAGTGTGCTGGGGGAAAAAATGTTGTGTGTATGTTCCTTGCAGGAGAACCCCACCCTTTCAGCACCTGTTATGGCCTATAAATTGATTTGAGCAGCTTCCACTTTTGTATTTGTCTGAGAGGCATGTTGGTGTCAGTAGCTGAGGGGGAGTGCTGACATTGGATTGCTATTTGGAGGCTTCTGGGGTACCTCTTTGGTAAGTTAGCTCTCAATTTAAAAACACATATGTATTGCCCAAATATAGGGACTCTCATTGTTTAGAGTAGGACCATCCTATATGCAAAAGCGCCTTGGCGTGGCAGGATGGCTTAAACATACATTTGCAAATGTGTGCAACAAAGACTTTTGCATTTTTATCTACAGTAGAAATGGCAGATCTGTTGCTGGCTATAGCAGTGTGCTGGGGGAAAAAATGTTGTGTGTATGTTCCTTGCAGGAGAACCCCACCCTTTCAGCACCTGTTATGGCCTATAAATTGATTTGAGCAGCTTCCACTTTTGTATTTGTTGCAAAAGGCAACAACTTTTTGACTGCCTCCTCATGTGCAATTTTGAATGCCTTTGCAGCTGTTGACATCCAAAAATATGACAGATCTGCTTTGTTTTCAAATGCAATATGAGCTTCATTATTGCATCGAAGCTCAAGAAGTGCCTCTGCCAACCCTTGAGGCTCTTCTGGTACAACAACAATTTCACATTTAAAGGGGTCTACAATCCAACTGACAGCATGTGAATCGGCAGCATTACCCCCAGAAATTTCATTTTTACCCCATTTGGGGTAATTGACTCCTGTTCTCTGACCACTGCAATAGATGCTGCTAAATCATTTGACTCTGCTGAATATAGTTATTTATGGGAAATATTATAAAAAAATTGTACAGGTATTAAGTCTATTAGGTGGACTAAATTATTATACTCTGATGCAGTAGGAAGGATTTCTGTAAATGGGTATATTTCTAATACATTTAAATTAGAAAGGGGAACACATTAAGGTTGCCCATTACCACCAACTCTATTCGCTTTGGCCATAGAATCTTTTGAATGTTTAATTAGAAATCACTAAGGCATCATTGGTTTAACTATTTGGGATAATACTGCCAAAATTACTTTATATGCAGACAATATGTTGCTATTTATATCAGATATGTTAAACTATCATAAAAAATGAATGCAGGTAGTGGAAAGATTCAGAAATTTTGCTGGTCTAATAATTAACTAGATCAAATCGATAATTTTGTCCCCAGAATTGTATTCACTCTTTTTCCTTGCTGTGGGTAAATATATTTAAATATTTAAGGATTTGGATTACTAATAACCCAACAGAATATACACAATAAATGAATATAAGTAACAGCGCTGTAATGACAATCTGAAAAAATGATAGATGCAAAATCAAAACATAAATTTGTTATCATAAAACTTTTAAAATACTTAAACACTTTTACCATCTAAAACCAATATCTGATATCTCTAAATGTCAAACTGACCAAGTAGCAAATATCATATTATGAAAATAATCTTATATAAGTTGAAGTATGTGCAATAAAACACTATTATTGTAACATAAATAGCACCTTGCTTGTATTTCAAGTTCTGCTGAGGGCCTCTCCAAATGAATGTTCAAAGTGACCAACAAAATGTAATAGTCTAGATAATCAGAAATGGGGCTCATTTAGCAAAAAGTCATTTGCACTTTGTCCACGGTCCCAAAGAATCTCATCCACTCCAAAAGGGGCCAGAAAATAAGCGCCGGCCACCTTTAATCCCCCAAAACAGTTTGTTGCAATCTCATCTCAAAAAGACCAGAGGGTATATTTACTAAACTGCGGGTTTGAAAAATTGGAGATGTTGCTTATAGCAACCAATCAGATTCTAGTTATCATTTATTTAGTACATTCCACAAAATGACAGCTAGAATCTGATTGGTTACTATAGGCAACATCTCCACCTTTTCAAACC